>NW_024424452.1:100874620-101031251 GCF_017311325.1 Ursus maritimus | reverse complement strand
AAAGAGGGACACATGGGGGCTGTGGAGCCTGGACCAGGGCTCCTAATGCAGTCTGGGGTGGTCTGGGAAGGCATCCTGGAGGAGTCAGTGTGCTGCTGAGATTTGGAGGAGGGTAAGTGCAGGCTTGGGGTGGGGTGAGAGAGAAAGGCCTTCTGAGAAGCCTTTGCTGCTGCAGGAGCTTTGAGCAATTCCGTGTGGCCGGAGCTAAGGGAGTGTGGAAGCCAGGGAAGCTTTGAGAGTGAGATCCCAAAGGGCGTGTAACTTCATTACGGGGTTTGCGTTTCATCCTGAGGCCACTGATGGAAGAAACGGGAAAGTGACATGACTGTGTCCTCATTTTAGGAAGACGGTTCAGGCAGCAGGAGGATCCTGGAGGGGCTGCAAGCTAAGCTGGCCACACGTGGTGGCCCAAGACGACAGAGCAGTTCGGAGACCCCCGAGCAGGGAGCAGGACCGAACTCGGGGCTCCACTGATCATGGGGAGTGGGGGAGGAGGGGAATGGTGCCTGTGCCATTTCCTGTGATGTGTAGAACAGAAGGAGATGTGGGGTTTGGGGTGGGACCCGGGAGTGAGGAGGGGCTTGCTGATGGCTGAGCATGCAAGACAAACAGGCAGCCGTGCCCCCCGGTCGGATGCTGGGGGGTGGCCCCGGCAGAAGACACAGATTTGGCACCAGGGAAGGACAGCAGGCTGGGATTCTGTCCCCACTGACTCACCGTCCCCTCTTAGCCCTGAGACGAAGTTCAGCCCACTGACAAGAAAATAATATCTTCTGCAGCCTGGGAAGAAGGAATAGAGGGAAAGCATTGCGACAGGACCAGGACACAGGAAACCCGTGTCCAGGTGCCCAACCCTGGCTGCCAGGCCCCGGCGGGGGTGGGGGCAGGGTCCGAGGCTCACCGTGGTATATCCAGGGCCTGGGTCAGTGCCTGGGACCCAGGGCGCCTCCATCATGAATGCCCGGATGAAGGGATGGCAGCTGTGTGGGGACCTCCACAGTCCCCTGGGTCTGGAGCTTGGGGGGGAGGAGGGGGACGGCAGGAGGGGGGCAGGGCGGTTCTGGGTTGGGTGTTGCTGGCTGTGCTGAGGGGTGGCGCTGGTTGAAGTCAAGCCATTGACCCAAAGGGTTGTGTCTGTCCACGATGGACGCCTTTTCTAATCAGTATAACGGTAGTAGTCCCTCAGGTCTCTAGACCGGCGGTATTCGCACCACCTGAAAACTTGTTAGATGTGCACCTTCCAGGCTCTATGGACACTCTGGGGGTGGGGCCCGGAGTCTGTGCTTCACCACGCCCTGCAGGGGATGTGGATGCGCTCACTATAAAGGCTGAAAACCCCGGGGCTAGCAGAGGCCTGCTCTTGTGACACTGCCCGGCGCCTGAGCCCCATCTCCTGTCCCACTCCAGCTCCGCAGACAGCTCTCTCAGCGGGAAGGGAAAACCGTACCTGGAGAGAGGTGGTGCAATGCCTAGAACCAGCTGAGCTGCGTGGACAGGAAGTCCTGTGCAGGAGAGGGGTGTGGAGTCTGGGAAGGCCTCCTGGAGGCGGTGGCTTCCAGCAGGGACTCCATCAACTGACTGAACGCAGAAGACAGTAGCGTTTCTGCTTCGGAAGACTGCAAGCTCAAAGACATAGAAGGGGAAAGTCAGGGAGTTTGGGTGGGAGGCAGGAGTGGACTCACGTGGCTAGGACAGAGGGGCAGGAAAGCTGGGAACTGGGCAGGAGGGGCCTGGCTGGAGACAGAGCTGGGGGAGGGGGAGGCGGAGGGGGAGGTGGAATTGGGGGAGAGACACAGTGAGCTGGCTTCCTGGTTCCAGCCTTGCCTACGGCTCACATACCACTTTGAAAAGAATTTGTTTCTAGCGTGGGGTCCACCCCTGGTTTGCCAGCTCACTCTCCACCTCTGTACCCCGCATCCCCTCCCCACCCCACAGAGTTGGCCCCAAACGCCACCTGCTTATTATGGGACTTCTGGAGAAGCAGCCTGGTTTTCAGGGACCTGTCGAGGCTCTTGGCTGCGAGGGCTCCACTGGCAGCATACAGGAAGTCTGGGGTGGGAGTGGGGTGGCCTTTGGTCCCCCTCCTCCATCATAGCACCGGGCTGATAGGGGAACTGTGCAGATGGGCCGAGAAGGACTCAGGGTGGGTAATGCTGAGCTGGAGGAGAAGGGTGCTCAAGGGAGGACACAAGAGGTTTGGGCAGGGTGTGGGAGGGAGTCAGGGCTGTGGGAAGGTGGTGGGGAGGGTGCAGAGCTTTGAAGGAGGGGTGTGAGAGATGCCTGCTGTTGAGGTCCGCCCCCTCTCTGCCCAGGGCTGGAGACTGCTGGGGCTTTCCCCGATATGCCTCTCCCCAGCGTCCAGCCTGCCCAACGGTGCTCCCATCATCGGCCCCAGCCAGGCCTCCCTGGAGGGGAGGAAAGGGCCTCCCTTAATGGTACTCCAGCACTGACAACACTGGCTAACACCATCTGTGGCTACACAGCCGAGCCTCTTACAGGCAGGTAGGTAGAGAATAGCTAATCAAAGCTCACTTACAGTTTTTAACATTGGAACAAAGTACACGGGGCTTGGGGCCCCAAGGCTGGTCCATTCCAAATTCCTGGTAGGAGCCATCATGCTGGCTGAAGATACGCAGGGCCCCGTATTTACTGAGCACCTGCTCTGGGCCGTATGGCAGGGACAGGGCTGGTTAAGGAGCACAGAGACCTGGGTGCTGGTCTCACCTCTGACTCTTCCTTCCTATGGGATCTTGGGTGAGTTCTTCATCATTCTGAGCCCCCAATTTCCTCATCGGTAAAATGGGGTTAATGATAGTACCTATCTCAGAATATTACCTTGAGGCTTCGATGAGAATATTCTCAGAGCTAAAGTCTGTCAAGCATTTGCTTTGTGCCAGATATTCGCAAAGCCTTCCAGACACATTGCCTCACTTGGGCCTCACAGCAGCCCTCTGAGGTAAGCGCCATTATTATCCCATTTTACAGAAGGATGAAATTGCTGAGGTTACACTAGTGAGTATTACTAGTGAGTCGTGTGTCGAT
This sequence comes from Ursus maritimus, assembly GCF_017311325.1. Taxonomy (NCBI): domain Eukaryota; kingdom Metazoa; phylum Chordata; class Mammalia; order Carnivora; family Ursidae; genus Ursus; species Ursus maritimus. The sequence goes on along the minus strand of NW_024424452.1, from coordinate 101,028,209 downwards.
TCCCCAGACTGGGCCATGTCTCTCATGCCACAGGCTTTAGTGGTGAGGCTAGGTTGTGGCAGAAAATTGGAGGGTGATTACTTTTGGTTCCTTGTTCCTTCTGCTCTGGCCTCCTCAGCCCACAGCTCAGCTTCCTCTCAGAACTCAGCTCCTGGAAGCCTGGCCCTGGATCAACGGATGGGCTTGAGATAGGGTGGGTGGAGGAGGCCGAGAGGGGACTGGCTGCCACTGAGGTGATGGCCCGAGTGGTGTGGGGGAGGGTGTGTGGGGGCAGGGCTGCCTGGAAGGCAGGCTGAGCCTCGTCACTTGCTAATTTGGGCTCCTCTGCTTCCCAGACAATGCCAGGGCAGTCGGGTTGACAGGTGTCGCCACTGAGGGGACAGGGCCCTGACTCCACAACCCACGGCCTTACAAGGCTTAGCTCCTCTGGCCAGACACTTCCTTCCTTGCCCTGTGGCCTCCCAAGCCCTGGGACATTGGGAGCCATGGGACAAGGGGTTGGAAACCTCTCCAGGTTTTTTCCCATCATCTCATCTACCCTGAATTGTTCCCTCTTCCTGGATTGGCCCCTTTTTTCCTGGATCTGGCGAGTCCTGGTTCTCATTCCTTCTCCTCCAGCAATTGTTGCATCTGTTTTTCATTGAGCTGGGAAGTCTTGGGAGATCTGAGAGGGCATGGACCACATGGGCCCAGGTCAAGGCTGCCTCAGACTCTCCCTGAACTTCAAAAGAGGCTAAGGGTGGCTCAGTCGGTTGAGTGCTGCCTTCGGCTCGGGTCATGATCCCAGGGCTCTGGGATCCTGTTCACAAAATGGATCACAAGAGGGCAAGTGCAACCTCACACGAAAGAGGAGAGAGCCAGAAGATGAAGGTTCTAGTAGGTTAGGGCTTGGGCGGCCAGGTGCAGCCGAGGGGATTATTCTGCTCACGTGGACCTCGGAGCATGCCAGGCCGGCCACAAGAGCCACATAGCCGTGGGGTGCTGCTTTCCAGTGCACGTTGAGGGCAGCTGTGGGCCCCTGGTGACTAACTGAGGGGCTGAAAGGCGGGGCCAGGGCTATAGGAGAGTTAAAGGAGAAATGGTAAGGTGAGAACTGGGGTATAGTCAAGGGGACGGAGTGCCGGGCTGGCCATCAGAAGACCTGGTCCACTCACCGTGCGGCCCTTTCTCTCTGGGCCTCTGTTTCTTCAAGGGCACAGTGACCGCACTGGACAGTGTTCCTGCTCTGACAGCCTGTGATTCTCTGGGCAAGTTCAGAGCTGCCCCAGGAAGGCCAGGCCCTGGTGGGCTGGATGCTGGCCAGGGATGTGTGAGGGTGTGCTCCGGGCTGTCGGGCTCCAGGGACGTGGGACCTGGGCTGGTGCTTCTCACTGAGTGCCCCCAGGCCCACCATTTTTCTGGCTGGCCCCGAGCACAGCCTGAACCATGAAGTCCTGGGCTCGTGAATGTCCAGGACATTACAGAGTATATTAGTGTCTTGCTCTAACAAATTGCCACAATGATTCAAAAGAACACAAGTTTATCATCTCACAGATCTGGAGGGCGGAAGTCCACAATCAGTCTCACTGGTCCAGCAGACAAGGTGTCGGCAGGCCGGTTTCCCCTCTCGAAGCTCTGAGGGGAGAATCCGTTTCCTTGACTTTTCCGGCTTTTAGAGGCTGCCTGCATTCCTTGGCTCAAGGCCACATCCTCTGTCTTCCAAGCCAGCAGCATTATAGCATCTTCTCTCCTCTTTTGATCTTTCTTCCTTTATCAGGCGTCCTACTACCGACCCTGATGCTATTGCCTCAGTCTGATAAGGACCCACGTGATTAGACGTGATTAGACCCACGTGGATAATCCAGGATAATTCTCCAACTCAAGTTCTTTCATTTCATCAGATCTGCGAAGTACTTTTTGCCACGTAAGGTAACATATTCACATTTCGTTCATTGGGCATGGGCCATTTTGGGGGGCCATCACTCAGCCTACCACAGGGAGCTCTGCCGGGGGGTCTTACGGGGCCATGAGGACTGTTTCTGGCTCTGTGTCTGGGGAGGGCCCCCCTGGCCTGGTGGGTGTCTGGCAGACACAGCGTCAGAGCTCCCAGGACAGCAGCTCCTGCTCCACAGGCAGAAGGGGAGGTGGGCAGCTAAGCACGGAGCAGGGGGAGCGAGGAGGCAGGAGAAAAGCTGCAGAAGCACACTGGCCCGGGGCAGAGAGTGGGGTCCGGGGCCGATGCCCTCCAGCCGTGGCCCCTCAGCTGGGTGTGGGCAGCTTCCCTCCAGGGATCGCCAGCCTTGCAGGCAGACCCTGGAGACCTCTTCTTCTGGACTGGTCCACACGAGAAGCAAGACTGGAGCAGGGGCAAGGACCACAGGGCGTAACAGTCCCATTTTTGAAGGCCCCTGGGAACAGACAGCAGGAAAGAGGCTGACAGGTTGGGGTGGATGAGAGGGTGGAGAGCTGGACCACATGGTGTGGAGGGATGGTGTTGATGGGGCCTGGGATGAGGGATCCTAGCCCCACTCCGTCCCATCAGGGACTGAGCTTGGCTAACACCCCAAGGCCCTCAGAGTCCGTGATTCATTGTGGTCCCCGCTGACCCTCATTTGTTCTTCCATTTGTCAATGTTTGTTTTGCTTCTCCCTTCCAAAAAACAGAATAATCCAGATAATTCATTTTTTTGGTGCATCTTAACTTCTCGTAAGAAAGTTCTTGTATAAATTACAAACAGGACAAGCCAGTGCAGTGAACTCCGATAGACTCATCCCAGCCTTCGCAGCCCTTCTCTGACCTCCCGCTGCTCCTTGGTGGATGCCTGTCCTTGCTGTCCGTCCTAGCCCCTCCACCCAGAATCCTATGCCTCCGAGCCCTACAACTGTTCCTTCTCCCTGGCAGTCCTCCAGCCTGGGGGCGTTCCCAAATCGACCTGAGCAGAACCAAATTGGAGCAGCCTCTGCTGGACACCAAAATGGCTCTCTCCAGAGGGCAGGGCCTTTCACCCCCCTGTAGGCGCTGTGGGTGTGTCTCCTTAGGACACCCCTGCCCACCAGCTCTCTCTCCTACCAAACAGGCAACGTGGTAGAGCTCCTTAACCTCCTGCTGCTTGGGAGGCTTCTGGCTGGCCTCCAAGAGGGGTCAGTAGCCTGCTTGTCCTGTCCCCGCCTGGGATCCTGGCCCAGGAGATGACCGACGATAATAGCCCCAGGATTAACATAGCAGGCATTGTCTTTCTCTGACTATAGGGTGGTATTATGTGTTCATCACTGTCCTAAAAATACCCATCAACAGGTGCAGCCTGCGCGGCACCAGCCCCCTGGATTCTGCTGGAGATAGAGGGTAGGGCAAGGGAGAAGGTGAGTTCATCTCGCTGAGTTCCAGGCATGGGATGTGGGGTGCCTTGATTCCCGGAAACCCACTTGGAGGGGGTTGCAGAGCGTCCACAGGCCCCCAGAATTCTGTGTGCATAAAGGTGGCGTCACCTCAGCTTGTCCCCAGGAACGCGCACTAGAGTCGCCCTGCCGCGCTGTTGACGTCACCCCCAAGCCCAGGCATCCTCGTAGGGCACGTGTACCAGAGCCTCACGAGAGCCCCCAAATCCAGGCTTTAGCCCTCTTAGGCTTCTGGAGCATGGGCTCAGGAGCCTGATTTCCACATTTCCTTGTGAGAGATGTAGGTCAGCAAGCAGCTGCCCTGCCTCCAGCCCCTGCTGGGCCCCCCAGGCCCCCTAGGCCTCCCAGTGCCCCCCACCAGAGCCCCTGGCTCTGCCCTGGGCCCATCGCTGCTCCGTGTCTCATCTGGTCTGGCTGCTCATTCGTTCCCTTAGGCTTGCGTGCCCCTAGGCGGGTGCTGGTTGGACTCGGGCGGTGGCCTCTGTGTGCCCAGGATCCGTGTTGTACCCCCCGAGCCTGTACACAGGGGCCCTCAGGGCGTGCCTGTGGGGGTGCTGCAGTGTGTGTCTGCTCTGTGAGGGGCGTGTGTGTGGTGGGAGGGGGTGGGAGGAGGGGCAGCAGGTCTGTGCTATTTTTACTGGCCAGTTGCTGCGGCCCATAGTTTTCATAGCCTCCCCTCTGCCTGCCCCTCACAGTCTGCGGTCCAGGCGAGACAGAGGCCAGCCCAGCTCACAGAGACTGAACGAGGTAAGTGCCTGCAGCCCAGGACTTCGGATCTAGGTCGAGCCCAGAGAGGGAAACTGGGGCTTGAGTTAGAGGAGACAGCCAGGGCTTGGAGATAGAAGAAGACCTATGCCATGCATGGCCTGTACGTTTGGGTTTGCTGGTGGAACAGTCCTAAAATGCTCCCCCCCGCGCTTTATCCTGTGGAATGACCTCTCTCCTGCAAAACTGTTATTGGAAGTAAAAATCCCCCCTGCCCCTTTTCAGGCTAAGAGCCAGGAGCGGAATTTCCCACAAGGTGGCTCAAGGGGCCCCGGGGTAGAGCCTGGCGGACTGTGTTATACAGCAGACTGCCCAGCAGGTCCCGGAGGGAGAGGGCTTCTAGAGGAAGGGGGTGGCATTGGGAACCAGAAAGCGGGGGAGGGGGCGGCCGAGCTGCATTTGGAAGTTCAGGAAGAGCCTGGTGAGCAATTAAACGGGGCGATACCTGCAGCAGAGGACAAAGAGGGTGCTCTGGTGGGGGGGACTCTGGGGGAGCCTAGAAGACCGGCCCCCAGCCCCTGAGGACTGAGGAAAGCATCTTGCCCCTTTGTTCTTTGTCTTCGAGGGACGTGCTTGGCTCCCCTTACCCACCCATGTGTAGAGCCGGACAAGAGCAGACGAGGGCACACTGCCAACCCCGCTGTCCACCGCTCGTGGCTCTGAGGAGTAGAAAGTAGTCGGTGGGGGACCTCTAGAGGGAAGGCTGACGGTGACAGCATTTGGGGATGGGGCAGGACAGTCTGTGAAGGCAAAACGGGGGGCACCTTCTATATTGGGAGCCATGGCTGGGGGTGGGGGTGGGGGCTAAAGGCAGCACCAGCCCTGGGTTTGGGAGACTGTCCCACAGCGGTTCTGAGGTTAGGCTTTCCTGCTAAGAGCTCAGGATGGGGGTGTGGGAGCACAAGGCTTGCTAATGATCAAAGAGGACTGGGATGTCCTTGAACTGGGGTCCAAGATCAGGAGGTGGGGAGCAGAGGGAAGAATATGTGCCTAACCAGAAATCTGTGTCCCTGATTATCAGGTGTGCAAAAAGATCAGTTTCTGTCCCTATAGACAGACGGATACACACACACACACACACACACACACACACACACACACACACACACACACAGATGCTCATACGCTCAGCCTCAGTCCTCTAGTCTCGTTGTTATTCCCAGTCCACCCCACAGGGCCTCAGGGAAGGGAAAGCCCAGCTCTGAGTCAACCCCTGGCCATCCTTCGCTCCCTCCCTCCAGTGGTGGATTTTCTAATTATCTCCCCACTTGTTACTTGTGGGGGAGATGGAATGCCGGCCCTCCAACCTCGCATTTGCTGCTATCTGCATCCTGACTTCTTATCAGGTTTCTGCTTGTCTTCCATAGGACCTGTCAAGGGGTCCCATCTGGTGGGTATCAGAGCACAGGCTGGGGACCCCTGGGCCTGGCATTTGTCAGGGGGCAAGCTGGGGGGCAGGCCCTGGAGCTTGGCAGGAGGCCTAGCCTGGCCTGGGCCAGTAAGGCCCCATGCTGGTGACAGTGGGCTCTCTGAGGGAGGCGTGAACATGGCCAAATGCCCACCAAGGGTAAGGCACATCCCCCTCAGCTGAGACCTGCTGCCCCCTGGGGATTGGCATTACAGCAGATCAGGCATGATGACCTGGAGGTGTTTCTTCACCAGCTAGTGTTTCTTTTTGGACTTCCTTGCTAGTCTTCAGAGGAGTGGAGCCCTCAGAATAAACAGCTGGTGATAAAATCTAATTTCAGCCAAATATCTGGGGAATTTATGGATTGGATCCTACCTCTGCCTCTGGGCCCCAGGGTGACAGCTGAGACTCTGGGGTCACACTCCCTTTCCCCTCCTCCACCCCAGACCTCACCCTCCCCGGGCGGCAGAGGCCGAGGTGGGAGGCCCAGAGGGCTTTCTGACAGTGGGGGGAAATTCAGGACAGGTGGCAGAGCCCCACTCATGGGCTGGGGAGGAGGCTTCACAGGCACACAGGGAAAGGAGAGAGTTAAGGCAGAGGCAGGAGGTGGTTCTGGAATGAAAGGACCGGTAGCCACTTTACAAGAGTTCTTTAGATTCTGCCCTCCCCCGTACCAAACCAGGTTCCTAGACCCAATTCAAACTCCTGACCCTTCGTTCCATGACCCCCTGCCCCCGGCAGCACATACACAGTGGTCTTCCCCATCCTTCACTTCACAGCCCAGCTCTGGATTCCCGTCCTGCCTCACACCCGTACTTCCACCAGAGTTGTCCTCCTCCCCCTGAGCTTTGCACAATCCCCACCCTCTATTAGAATGCTCTTTGTTCAGGCCCAGGCAAGATGGTGAGTCAGGTCTGGCTTTGGAGTACTCCCCTGTGTCACCTCAAGGACCCCCTTCTTGGCCTGGGTCCCCCAACTGTTGGGACTAAAGGGAGCCCCAGGACAACCCAGTTAGGGGGCTTCAAACTGTGCTCCACAGCCCGGGGTCCTCACAGAGGCCCACGGGGCTCCTATGTACCCCGTTCAGCCTGTGCTGTTTGCCCTTATTGGTTGAATTTGTTTTGCTTCCAAGTAAAATTTGGTTTGAACAAAGGGTTTAAGAGCTTTTTTAAGTGGATGACAATTTATCTGACCCTGAGTTTTGCAGAGAGGAAAACCGGCCTGGAGAGGGTCAGGATAGAGATGAGAGTAGAAGGCTGGATTTGCCCGGCCGGCTGGCTTAAGGCCCTTGGTGCCGGGCCTCCTCACCGCCCCACCCCAGGGCTGCCGGTCACACTGCCGTCTGTGGGGACGGCACCCCCAGGCACAAGAACATGGCCCAGCGTGGGAATAGCGCCCCCTGCAGTTGTGCCATATGGCAGTTACCTACGTTCCATCTTTGCTCTGCGCTACTCCCCTTTCAGATTCTCCCTCTCTGAGAACTTCGGTGACCACCCTCATCCACAGGACAGACTCTAAACTCCGCTAGTTGTGGGGGGCCCCAGGACCTCGCTTTTCCATTTTTAAAGAATTTTTAAAGATTTTATTTATTTGTCAGAGAAAGAGAGAGTGAGCACAAGCAGGGGGAGCGACTGGCAGAGGGAGAAGCAGGCTCTCCAGTGAGCAAGGAGCCCGATGCGGGGCTTTATCCCAGGACCCCGGGATCGTGACCTGAGCTGAAGGCAGATGCTTAACCGAGACACGCAGGCGGCCCATGACCTCATTTTTCAAATAGATGTCTATGGACTCCTTTCTGTTGCCCATGAGGATTGGCAAACTTGGCTGGAAAGGGCTTGATAGTAAATATTTTAGGCTTTGCAGGTAGCATAGTGTCATGCCACCTGTTCTTTATTTTACAACCCTTTAAGCAACAAAAGGCTGGGGGCCAGATTTGGCCTGGGGGCTGTAGTTTGCAGATCCCCACCCTACATGCCTGTCCAACAGAGCCAGTACGGTTCTTATCTTGTTTTTTGCTTTTCTAAGATTTCTCTCTCTTGTGAGCGAATGAGTGAATAAATGAGTGAATGAATGAATGAGTGAATGGATGAGAAAAAGAAACAATTAATGGACAGATACGTATCCCATCCTGACCTGTTGGAATCCATTCTGTCTGATTTCTTCTTCCTGTTGTCCGGCTCTCCCAGGCTGGGCAGCTGGGTTGGGAGGTGGGAGTTACAACTTTCCCATACTGATGATTGCTTTATGCCCCCCAGGTGCTGCCCCCCGACCACCACCATGCCTGAAGTGTAAGTAGCCCCACCCCCTTCTTGGGCTCCAAGAAATCCGTTTGTTACAGATTCAGCCCCATAGGGGAGGCACCATCTCTTCAAGCCCTGAAGCAATTCCCCAGGAGGTCAGGCTGTAATACAGGAACAGCCCTGAGGACCTAGGTCCCCTGTGTTACCCTGTGTCCTCCTGGCCTTTGAACAGTACTCATGCTCCAGGTTGCCTGGGGAAGACCTTTGCAGCCTCCTGCAGAGTTTGTCTCTGCAGAGGTCAGATGAACTGCGTGTGCTGGGCCATGATTTGACTTTGGCCCAACAGATGACCAAAACTTTGGGAATTCACCCACAAGGCCAGGGATGGAAGCTTTCACATGCCGCAACCCTATGTGGAGGCTTCCCTGCACCCCCTCCCCACTCCTCCCCAACTTACAATGGCTAGCATCTCCCAGCAAGAACTCCAGTAGCCCAAAGGGTCATTGGATTTTTACTCTGTTCTGTTGGGACCCTTGAGCTGCTCCCCCTGCCTGATGCCTGATTGCCTTCCTGTGTAATTGTCACCACTCCGCCCCTGCTCCAGCTCGTCCACGTGGCTCTGCTGTTGGATATGTCATATGAATTGTTCACATTTTGTCTTTTGCTCTCTCCTCCTGTCCTTCCTGTGATGGATGCCTGAAGCGAGGTAAGTGAGATTTGGGGTATCTCACCCATTCTTGCTCACTTGTCCAGCCCAGAGGGACCATCCCGTTCTTTGCAGAGTCAGTCCAGTGCAAAGCCATATTTGAAGAGTAGCAAGGAATCATCATTGGGTTATTCTACCCCTGCCCAATGACCGAGCATTGAGAGAGGAGCAAGGAGGTGTCCTTACACTCCCCTCAGGTCTTAGATAACTTTGACCCTGAAACAGTCCAGATTTATTCAGGCTACTGAGAACACAGCCTGTGTCCAGTGCAGGTTGGGAACTGCAGGGATCGCGCTATGAACTGGCAAGGGTGGGACTTAGCAGCACTGATGGAGGGACATTTGGCATGGAGATTCTCAAGGAGAATCACGCGCACCCTTTTTCAGTAGCCGTATGAATTTCTCAGTGTTGCTGAGGCTCATATTAAAATGAGTCGCCATTGATTGATGGTCAAACGAGGTAGCCTATAAGCTCACCTAATGGTGGGGAAACAACATTGCAATGAAACATTTGCCAGGGGTACACGACAGGGTGTAAACTGTGAGTGGTCATGATGATAGCAACAGGGCATTTCTCCCACAAGCACACTAACCTGAAATGTAGCCCAAACCTCGCTTTGGGAGAGGAAAGGACAAACAAGCCATTGGGAACAGTCAGATTAGAAGTCACACATACCATGCATAAAATAGGAAGCCCATTCATCTTCCCCCCTTTTCTCCCTTAAAGCCTGCTCTCTTCTGCTTTACACACTAGAATAGCAAAGCGGAGCTCCGCTCTCCGGCACACAGTGGAGTTCCAGGAGATAGCTGCTCTCTGGCAGCAGCCCGGGTTGACAACCTACGGTCAGGAAGAGGTCCAAGTGCTCAGAAGGCATCACAGCCTCATTGGTTAGGGGTTGAATAGCCCTCCTTGCCGTCACCTCCCCTGGGGGGAGCGCTGCCGCAAGCTAAGCCTTGTTGGAACATGTCTAGTTGGCAGGAATATATCAAGTATTTTTAATAATAAGAGAAAACAATGTTTTTATACCTGAGAAAGATTAATAGGATATTGACATTACAAAAAGTTGTGATGTCGAAAAAGACATACTTCTCGATGTATGAATTTCACAGCTTGTTTCTGCACGTGACGGATCCTCAAGGTCTTGGTACATTACTGAGCAGAGCGCTAAGCAGGTGCACCTGTTTCATGCTTTTCAAAGGATTTGCACGTCCATGACATCATTCTGTCTGTAATCACTCTGTGAACTGAGGAAGGTGGGTCTCAGCATCCTTATTTACAGATGAGGAAGAAGGTGCCCACAGAGGTCATGTGACTCACACAGGATCCCACCAGCACTAGAACCAGGATTGAAAGTGAGGGCTTCAGCCTCTAGGCCAAGGTCAAGGTCGCTGAGTACAGCATTCCTTGAATTTGAGGGGTTAAATCACAAAGATGAGGGGCCTTTTAAGGGCCCCTATAGCGAGGATTCTGTGGAATCATGGTGAACCTGGCAGGCACGCATGCTGGCCTAGACCAGATTTCCTGTTCTGCAGCCTCTAGCCTCACCACCTGCCTCTTCTCTTCTCGCCTTCAGAGAAAGCCCAAGATTACGGCCTCCCGCAAACTCTTGTTGAAGGTGAGGCTTTGTGCAGGCTCTGGGGGGACATCCAGTGGGAGACAGAGGAGATGAGGTGCAGACTCTGTGGGGGTGTGGAGGGCTGGGGGAGGGTGAAGAGGAAGGAGGCCAAAGTGAGGATGATGAGGTGGGAGGCCGGCCATTGCCTGGAGCCAGGTGGTCAGTGGGTGGAAACCTGAAACTAGGGAGACCTGGCTCCTGCCCGGGTTCCTGAGGGGAGGCAGTGACCAGCTTCACGGTGGGAATCCACTAGTGGCGGCCAGAGGGCCTTGCTTTATTCTGGCAAGAGTTTCTCTCTTTGGAGCTCTGTAGGCCAAAACAGACCAGAAGTGGGTACAAGGAAGACTGTGGGGAAAACAGCTCCAGGGTCCGAGAGACGCTGTGTGTGGTGGCTCAGGGTTTGTTCTCACCTGGCCCTGCCTGTAGGCAGCGCGCACACCCGCAGGCCTCGGGACCACCTGCAGGCCTCGGGACCCGTCTCATTCACACACCCCCAGGGCTGCCTGGTGGGGGCCCTGACCAGTACGAGAGGGCATGTTGCTTGTAGGGCCAGAGGCAAGAGCCGGTTCCAGCCTGGGGTTCTCCTTCCCCTCATGCCCTGATGCTGGGCGGGGAACACGAGGGTCCCGGGCCCCTGGCTCAGCAGGCTCTGTCCTGTCCAGAGTCTGATGCTGGCCAAGGCCAAGGAGTGCTGGGAGCAGGAGAACGAGGAGCGGGAGGCGGAGAAGGCCCGCTACCTGGCCGAGCGCATCCCCTCACTGCAGACCCGCGGCCTGTCCCTCAGTGCCCTGCAGGTGAGTCTGCGGGGCTGACCCTGGGGCCCAGGTGGCAGGAGCCCGCACTAACACCGGGGGCTCCAGGCTCCATTCATTTACAAGGGGCTCTTCCCTTACAGGGTCTCATGGGAGGTGGTACTGGTGGATCCCAGTTCACAAGTGCAGGGAGGGAGCCTCAGGACCTGTCCTTCCCTACAAATAGGTTTTTAATGTTTGAAAAACACGGATAACTGTTTAAATGCCAGCAACTGCAGACAAAAGAAACCAAAAGGAAATATACCAGAAAATCACCAAAGGTCACCACCCACTGGAGGCATCACTTGTTATCTGCAGTTTATTCTTTTTGTTTAATATGTAGCTTTCAAATTTTCTACAATTCATTGATATTATTTTTATTGTAAGAAAACTTTTTTAAGAGGGGCGCCTGGGTGGCACAGCGGTTAAGCGTCTGCCTTCGGCTCAGGGTGTGATCCTGGAGTTATGGGATCGAGCCCCACATCAGGCTCCTCCGCTATGAGCCTGCTTCTTCCTCTCCCACTCCCCCTGCTTGTGTTCCCTCTCTCGCTGGCTGTCTCTATCTCTGTCGAATAAATAAATAAAATCTTTAAAAAAAAAAAAAAAAGAAAACTTTTTTAAGAAAACAATTACATTCAGAAAGGAGAACAAAAGGCTTACGCAGGGAGCTGTCAGCAGCCTGGAACCTCAGAGGGAAGGGGTGTATCAGTTCCTTTCCAGAAGGCAGGTCTTGCAAAGGCACTGGGCGAGGAGGCAGGAAAGGGAAGCTGGGGTCCCGATGACTCCTCTGCCCTCTTTTCTGTCCTGCCTGATGAACCTTGCTTCCCCAGGACCTGTGCCGGGACCTGCACACCAAGGTCGCGGTGGTGGATGAGGAGAGATATGACATTGAGGCCAAATGTCTCCACAACACCAGGGAGGTGAGCTTGCAGGAGGGGAGGGGCATGGCTAGCACAGGCTGGGTGCATGGCGGGGCGATGTCAGGGGTGGGGGGTGCATGGGCATTGACGTTGCAGCTGTGGACTAGGTCCCCCTCCTGCAGGGTTTGGCAAGTGGCCACTTGGGAAACTCTGGTCCCTCCACTCCAGCCCCATAGGGCTGGAGATGGGCAGAGAGAGGATAATCACACAGATGAAAAGCACAAACTTCCTCCCAACCTGCCACAGGGGCTCTTCAGTCTAAGAGGAGCTGCTGTCTTTGTTCACCCACACAAACAATCACATGCCGGCTAATAACAGCTTCCCTTTGCGAACGGCTTTCATGTACATTGCATCCTTTGATCCTCCCTATGCGCCTGTGGATGAAGGAGGTGCTATTATCTGCACCTTACAAAGGAAGACGCTGAGGTTCAGAGAGGATGAGAAATTTGGTCCAGGTCACACAGCGGTGGTTGTGCGACCAGGGCTGTTCGCTGCCCCCCACTGCGGTGCTCAACACTCCGTCGACGTGAGGTGTGGGAGTGGGAGCTCCGTCCGGACCCTGCTCCCGTAGGTGGGGCAGAATACGGGAGGGCAGAGCTCCTGCTGCTCTCGTGGGCTGCTCCTGGGTGCTTGTTCAAGCAGAGAGGAGGGGATGGGGCAGGATCAGAGACCACGCTGTTCCTTCGCATTTCTCCCCAGCAGGAATGATGATTTGTGGCATCACTAATCTCCCCAGAATTCCCTCCAGAGATAGCACCCTGGAAATTTCCCCTAGAGGTCTGGACCTGGGGGTTTATCCACCCTACTGGACCAAGGCTGTGCATTCCATGAACTGCTTTGAAGGTTCACTGGGAGGGACTAGTTAGAAGCAGGAATGGGGCCACAGGAATAGGAGGAAGCGGCCCCACACTCCAAGCAGGGCTTCCAAACTAGACTTGTACTGTGTTTGGTGGGGCTGCCCCATTTCTTCGGTTACCATGACAGAGATGGCTAATGGGTTTTATCTGTCCATTTACTAATTCATTCATTTATCAACAAACCCCTTACGGCTACTCCGAAAGCGATGGGTGGGTCTGAGTGTCACAGAGAGTCTGGCCTGGAAGTTGGAGAATGTGGGTGTTGCTTTGACTGGAACCCTAGGAGTCTGAGATCCTCAGGAAGTGTGGCTCTGGGGGTGCCCCCTCTCCAGTGAACCCCTGCTCCTTCTCAACTGCAGATTAAGGACCTGAAGCTGAAGGTGATGGACCTCCGTGGGAAATTCAAGCGTCCGCCACTGCGTCGGGTCCGGGTCTCAGCTGATGCCATGCTCCGGGCCCTGCTGGGCTCCAAGCACAAGGTGTCTATGGATCTGCGGGCCAACCTGAAGTCAGTGAAGAAGGAAGACACAGAGAAGGTGAGGACCCTTCTTCTCAGAACCTTTCACCCCCTGCCCTATCACCTGTCATTCCATCACATAGCTTTAGGCAGGAGCTCCTGTTGGAGGCCAGATAGCCTGTTAGAACATTCTAGAATCCTCTGGGAGATCAGTGATGAAGTCTTATGATTCTGTTTTGGGAGAAAGAAGACTTGCTCCCTTCTCACGGACTGCTCTCAATCTGAGAAGGAAACTGGGACCCAGAGGAATCCAGACCAAGCAATAAAGTAGAAACTGCACCCAGTATGAAGAGAATGTGGAGTTAGGGTGACCAGGGAGATAGTGCCCTCTGTCACTACTGGGGAAAAAAGACAGCAGGTCATGGTGGTCATAGGACACACGAGCACAGACATTGGAGAACTGAGCTCAATCACTCATTCAGCAACAGATCACTCAAAGCTGATTGAACCCAATATATGTGCTCAGAATGGATGGGCTCTAGAAAGAACGGGGATGAAAGACATGGTCTCTGGCCCAAGGAGCTTCATAAAGAGGGGAGATGAGAGGGAGTATGCTGGCAAAATGGCAAACAAGCCAGTTTAGGAGGACGTAGGCATCTTAGAAGAGGTGGCCTTGAGCTGGCCTTGAGAACCATACCAGGGGGTTGGCGTGGGTCTGCGGGCAAGGCTGGGCTGTGGTTCACGGGGGTGGGACCTGACCCTGGCGCCCCACTGCGATCATCCAGAACTCTAGCAGACACGGCTTCCTTCTTCCAGTGGAGCCTCAGCTGGTCCCGTGTCTACCCCGAATGTGTCCTTGGGCCTCACCAGTTGGGCAAGGGTGTTGGGATTTCCTCTTTTCAAAGAGGCTGACTTTCCGTCATCTAGTTTCTCTTGTGCCTGGAGGGCCCCCAGCTGCCCTCCGGCCTGCTCAGTCCCTGACATGTGTGTGTGTGTGTGTGTGTGTGTGTGTGTGTGTGTTCCCCCCCACCCCCAGGAGCGGCCCGTGGAGGTGGGTGACTGGAGGAAGAACGTGGAGGCCATGTCTGGGATGGAAGGCCGGAAGAAGATGTTCGACGCCGCCAAGTCTCCGACCTCTCAGTAGAGGTACCTAGAAACCAGCTCCCTTCTTCTGGGGCCCACCAGAATCTACTAGATAATAGGGGCTCCAGGACGATGGCCGGTGGGTCAGGCCCAGGATGGTGCATTGATGGGGGTCAGCTCTGGTGGGCTCAGTCCTGGCTCCAGCCCCCAGAGACCTTGGGCACATCATTTCTGCTTTGGGGCAATTTTCATTCTTCTCGTCTATAAAACTGGAGGTTGTATCAGATCAGTGTTCTCCAAGTGTGGTCCTCGGTCCGGTCTGGGAGTATCAGTACTGCCAGCAAAGGATCTGGCTCCACCCTCGAGCCGTGGAATCAGCAACTCTGGGGTGGGGCGAGCCCTCTGGGTGATTCTCCTGCAAGACCTTGAGAGCCGCTGGGTTGGATGACCCCTGAGGGCCCTCCAGCTCTGACTTGCTCAAAGTCTAAGCTTTTAAAAGTACCTCCTGGCAAAGTACCCCAGACTCAGAGTCCCTGGTCCCAGGGGGCTTCCATTCAACGAACGCAAGACCACCCCCTCTGCTGGAGAAAACAGCAAAGTTAGGCCACATAAAAGCCCCACGGGAGTGCCGAGGGGCTGTGCAACAGGGCAGAGGTCTGCCGGATAGCCCTGGCACAGGAGGCCTTCCGGAGCCGCCAGCTCTCTGAGGAAGTGATGGGCAAGTGTTAGTAGATATAGGAGAGGGGCCTGTTTCAAAGCTGAGGTGCAAGGAAAGCACAAAAGTGGGACTTAGCCAGCCACGGAGGGGCTGTGGTAGGGGTTCTGAAAGGGGCGGGGAGCCTGGGCCTGGGCTGAGAAGCTGAAGCCTCATAGGAGCCCCTCTGGGTGGTGGTCCAGCCCAGGGAGTACTAGGGGTGAGAAGTGCCAGAACTGTATGTCCTACGGAGACATGTGTAAGATGGCATCTGCCTCTTTGTCCTTACAGGCTGGCTTGCTGCACTGTCCTCTGGGCTTCCTCCTCCTGCTCCTCCCTCCAACCTGGCTCACCTAGCTCTCTGTATCCCACCCTGCATTTTGGGAGCCTCCCATCCTGCTCCCACCCCTCCCCTCCAGCCTGAATGCCCTCCTCTGGAGCTGGGATTAAACAGACACCAGGGAGGACAAACAGCGGTGTCTGACGACCTCACCCTCCCAGGGTGGAGCCCCTGGCCTGCGGTGGTGCAGCCAAGCTGAGGAGGAAGGGCTGTGAGAGCCCCTTCCCTCGGGCCCCTTGCTGCATCCCTCCACTGCGTCTGTGACATGTAGAGTGCCCCCAGGCATCACAGCTTCTCCATTAAAAACCAGGGTCCTGGTCATTTCTGTAGCCCTGGCTGTGAGCGCTGGAGAAAGAAGGCCGGGGGTCTGGAGGGATGGATGTGGTGGGCTCCCGGCAAGAGCTCAGGGTGGGAATGGAGGTCTAAGGAACTGGCAGCTGCCTGCTAAGGTCCCTCTGGGACCCCTTCTGCTCAGTCCCAGTGGCATCACACAGCACCCCCTCACCACCCAGGATGCTGATTACCCAAACCCTAACCTCAGCAACAGCCCCAGCCCCTCCTAACGACTCCAGCCACCAAGATGGGCCTCTCCATTCAGAGCCCCTTGTACTGCTTGATTTCACAGTTCCCTTTCTCTGCAAACCTGGGTCACCTCTCCCTGGTAGCTCCTGGATGTTCGTGACTATTCTGGACTGAGAGGTCAGGGTGCTTTCAGCCCCTCACCTGGTCCTATAGGCAGGCACAGAGCAGGAGTTGCCCCGCACCCTGGCCCAGCAGAGGGGAGGGACACCATGTAGTTCCACATATGGCCACTAGGTGGCTCATTTCCCCATCGTGGCCCCCCGGGGGCTCCCCAGTCCTTCCCACCCCTGCTCTCTCCAGCCTCATGAGCCCTCCTTCCAGTCATTTTCTCTTCACACTCCTGGACCGGTCATATCCTCCAGGTCATATCCTCCAGATCCACTGTCCTCGAGGTGGGCCGGCCCGTGATTTGTCCTCTAGGTCGGCGTCTTCCTCCATCCCACTGATAATCTGGACCCAAAGCCTGGTGAGGGGTGGGAGCCTGCTGGGGTGGAATGGGGAGAAGGGGCAGCGGCTCCCCCTCCCCCTCCCACATACGGAGGAGAGTGGCTCCTATGGAGCAGAGACCAAAGTTCTGGGAAGAGCAGAGCCTGGCTTTCCAGGGCAGTGTCATGGCCACTCCTGAACTAAGCCTACAAACCCGGGGCCCTTTGACTTCTTAACCACCCAGCACTGTTCTGCCCTCTGCTCCCAGTGTATTATTTGCCATAAATACCAGAAACCGAGTACAAAGTGCAGTGCCAACTACTCCCTGGGGCAGGGTCTAGCACCCAGGGCAGCTCAGCCTGCCAGCCCCTTGAGGGACCAGCAACTTCGGACGGGTTAGGGGAGGCAGCACTCTGCCCAGCGTTCTTGCCACAAAAAGCTCAGTAGGCAGAAAGATGGATGTGTGCAAAGAGCACAACTCCCACCACACACAGAAACCCTTAGGCACGAACACACCCAGTCTCTCTCTCTCTCCCACACACACACACACACACACACACACACACACACACACACGCATGCGCTTGGGCGCACGCGAAGCTGGAGAACCTGACGGGGCCAGTCTGCACCACAGAGAATGGGGTTGGGCTCCAAGCCCAGGCAGCCCCAGAAACCCACCCTTTCCTGCCTCGCGGAGCTCCTCCCAGCTGGCCTGGGTCCAGAGCATGGCCTCCTTGCTATGCCTCTGCCCAGCCCTTTGAGAGAGTCTGGCCCCAAGTCCAAAGCCAAACCTTGGTTCCGCCAGTCGACTGACTATTCACCCGGGGCCCTGGCAGACTGGGCTCTCCACCCTGCCCTACAAAGGCAGGAGACCAGCCCCAGGCCTGACTCAAAACAAACACCTGGTGCAGAGAGCCCGTGGGGCCAACCCAACACACCCAAGGCGAGGGCCCTCTGGGCAAGGGCCAGGGCCCATGTGGAGGCTTTCTGGAGGTCATCGTCTGGTCCCTCCTGCTTCCCTGCAGACCTAATCCATCTCCGGGGACCACGGACCAAGGGCAAAGGGGCAAAAGGCTTCCTGGGAGTGAAGACCATGGGAACTGAGTGGGTGAGGGAGGAGGTGGGCTCTGTCACAGGGCTGTTTTGAGGGGAGAGCAACCTTTGGGAGGGGGCTGCCGGTAGAGTCATAGCCGTGAACAGGGCCTGGGTGGGAGGCATTGTATCCGGAGAGCCATGATTCTACTCCCTTTCACCATGGAGGGCCAACACTGGACCAGAAACAGGGGGAGATGAGGCGGGAGCTGGGCCTCCCACTGAAAACAGCTCCCACTTGCAGCCCATTGAGTATATGTCGGGCGCCACTCTACACATCACATTTCACCTCACAACGCCCCTCTGAGAAAGGTGGGATTCCTGTGGCACAGAGAGGTTAACGCTTTCCTGTGGTCACACAGCGAGTGAATGGAGGGGCCAGGATTCGATCCAGGGAGTCTGTTAGAGTCCATATGCGTAGTCACTATTTTAATAATAATAAAAACGATGCTCAGTGCTTTATCAGAATTATATCATTGCATTCTCACAAAATGCTAAGAAGTAGATATTCTTTTTAAATTTTTATCTAATTTTAGTTTTTTAAAAAAGATTTTATGTATTTATTTGAGAGAGAGAGCACGAGCAAGGGGAGAGGCATAGGGAGAGCAAACAGCTTCCCCACTGAGCAGGGAGCCCGATGCAGGACTTGATCCCAGGACCCTGAGATCATGACCTGAGCCAAAGGCAGATGCTTAGCCAACTGAGCCACCCAGGCACCCCGATACTCTTTTTTTAAAAGATTTACTTATTTATTTGACAGAGAGAGCGAGAGGNAAAGAGCGGGGGTGGGGGAGGCAGGGGCAGAGGGAGAGGGAGAAAGAGAGGGAGAGAATCCCTAGGCAGACTTCCCCGCTCAGTGCAGAGCCCAACTGGGGGGGAAGGGGGCTTGATCCCAGGACCCTGAGATCACAACCTGAGCTGAAACCAAGTGTCAACCACTCAACCTACTGAGCCACCCAGGCGCCCCAAGAAGTAGGTTCTCCTATTTGGGATTTTGTCGGATGAGGACCTGGAGGCTGGGAGAGCTGGAGTCATCCACCCTGAGTTGTAGGGTTTGACAGCTGCGCACCAGACATTGGAACCCAGGTCAACCTGCCTCTGGGCTTGTCCTTTCCTGGGGCCCAACCTGCCACAGAGAGCCCAACCAGCCACTTTCCAGAAGGGACACAGCTGGGGGTCAGGAGCCCTGCATAGGCATCTGAGGAATTCCAATATCCACACCAAGAGGGAAAACATTCAAATGAGATGCAAATGCCACCCAACTGAGCAAAGGTGGGGTCTTCCTCCAACACCAGGTCCAGAACTGGAAGTGGGGGGAGAAAGGGGATTTCTTGGGGGATGCCCGTGGCAAAGCTGGGTAAGTATCTCCTAAGCAGCTGGAGATGGACCTGGAGCTCCTCTCTCCTTGGTAAGAATGGCCAGGGCAGAACGCCACCTGCTACCACCCCTGCCTGCCCCAGAGCCCTCAGGATGCCCGCTGCTGCCTCTCCCTCCCCACGAGGTCCCTGTCTCCATGGGGGGCAGGAGGCTGGGCCCCCTGTCTGTCTGGAGCCCACCCCCAGCAGGGCAATCAGGGCAGGCCCAGTGTCCAGGGCTGCTAGGGCTAAAGTGCCTGCGGAGGGAGGGAGCTGAGTTAAACATTAGCCCCAGAGGCCCCCCATGAAGTGAGTCAGACTCCCCGCAGGGATCTGGGCTGGGCAGCCAGGGGGGCAGTTTCGTTCCAGGTGGGTGATCAAGCTACTGAAAACTGGGACAGGTTGCTGGGACCCGTGCAGATGGCAGCTCCTCTCCTGACCGCATCGGGGGCTCTCTCCTCAAAAATCCCCAAAGCTTGCAGGCTCAGGCTCCTTCACTGGAGCTGAGGAAAAGGGTATTTTCTTACTCCCAAGACACACTCCTAAGCTGGCCTGTGGGCCCCCTGAGGCTGAGCAGTGTAACCCTGGGGCCAGGCACCAGAGAACTATGGTCAATGTCTGCAGGCCCGGAGAGGGAAAGTGACTTGTTCAAGGTCACAGACATAATTGGGATGAAAACATAGGTCCCTGGACCCCCAGTCTCCTGAGAAAACTGGATGTGGGTAGAGCCGCATGATGAGGAAGCCTGGGCCGTTGTGGTGGAAGTTTCCATAAAGCTCAATGTACCCAGTGACAAGGGCTCTCCTTTGTTCTAAAAGTATGCGTGCCTTAATGTTATGATTTTAGTATTAATATATTCTTTACTTACAGAGTGGGAGGAGGGTAGGTAGTCATTGTTCTTTAATATTCTTTCTTTGCAAAATAAAATGGTAGCAACACCATTTGGGTATTCATATTTAA
This sequence comes from Ursus maritimus, assembly GCF_017311325.1. Lineage (NCBI taxonomy): Eukaryota > Metazoa > Chordata > Mammalia > Carnivora > Ursidae > Ursus > Ursus maritimus. Next base: position 101,008,547 of record NW_024424452.1, on the reverse strand, counting down.
AAAATATTATTAGTTGGTAAAAGCCCAAAGCCCGGGAACCACGGCCCTGGGTTTTTTAGGGTATGAGTGTGACGACCTCATTTATTTGTTTTGTGCCTTCCCCAAGAGTGGTCTGGCATGGCAGTTGCAAACTGAAATGTCAGGGTGTGATTTACAAACCTGCTAGTCTGGGGCCAGGATCCCCCCCGGGTCCCCACTCTGGCCTCTTTGGACAAGGAGAAGCTGACCTATGAGCTATGTAGATAGGGGTTGGGGGGAGGGGGATTCCAGAGCCTGACGTCAGTTCTGGAAGGAGAGAGATGCCCCCTTCCCCCACTGCTGGCTGGGAAGTCTTGAAAACCCTTGCCCTTGACCAGGGAATTCCCCACGTGATAAGCCCTATCTCCGTGGATTCTCCTTGGAGGAAGTGAGCAGCACATGCTAGTGGTTTTTACTGCGTGGACGACTGAAGAGCTGTGAAACGAACAACCATAGGCCGACCGCTCGGGTCAAGAATGAGGGTATCATTTACGATAGGCCCTTCCTTTCCACAGAGATAAACAGAATCCTCAGCTCTGTGTTTACTATTCTCTGGCTTCTCTTTATAGCGCTGCTCTGTATTTATGAATTCCTAAACAAGATATTGTCTACTTCTGCATTTTTTGGGTAAATCAGACATAAACGCATGCTTCCTGCTTTTTCCCCTTCAAGGTGAAGGTGGTAAAATTCACCCCTTTGATCCATTTGCTGTGACATGACAAAAATACCATCACTTACTCATCCCTTTTCCTGTGGACAGACATGGAGGTGGTTTCCAGAATTTTGCCGCTATAAACAGTGCTGCTTGGAATATTCTGGAGCCTCTCTTCTGCGGCTTCCACTCAAGAGTTTCTCTCCCCAAGAGTGCAATAGCTAGGGGGTCAAGAACCCTATCTTCACCTCTGCTAGGTTGTACCACGTGCACCCATTCCTGCAACGGTGAGAGCCGCTGATGCTCCGTATCCTGGTTTTGCCATATCCGGGAGGCCAAGGGAGGCTGAGAGTCTCCCCTCCACCCCATCTCAGCTTCTCCCTGACCCAGCTCCCAAGGTCATACTCAGCAGGGTTTCTGGCTGATTTGGGTTTTCCTGTTCTTCTTCCCAAAGCAAGTTCATGCAATTCTCCAAACCTTTATTGAGAACCTACTGTACGAGGCGTAGCGTGGATGGGATACCGAGGTGAACAAGGCCTTCCCTCTCAAGACACACACAAGACACTCAGGGAGCCAGCACAGGGGCACAGACAACTTGAACATTAACACCTCCGTCCCCCGCCTGTCCTCAGGAATCCCTCCCGCCTCCTGCCTGCTCTGCAGTTCACTGCTGGGTGCTCTGGAAAACATAGGCAAGGCTGTCTTCTGAGCTTCCACACTCCAACATCCAGCCATCTGTTGGACAACTCTACCCGGCTTTCTTCAGCGAGCTTAAATTCTAATGAGTAGAGGCCAGGGACGTGGCTGACCATCTTACCCATGCATGGACAGTCCTCACAACAAAGACTGACCGGGTCCCAATGTCAATAGTGCTGAGGTTGAAGAACCTTTAGAGGTCTAAAGTCACCCTCCTCCCGAAACCTCCTTCTCCTGCAGCCCTGTCTCATGAGGGCACTTGCCCTCACCCAGCCCCTCAAGCTAGGGAGGTGGGAGTCACGGGGGTTTGTTCTCCTTCGCCGCCCACAATCGGTCAACTCCGTCTTGATAATTCAACTTTCCAAAGTTCTTGCCAACGCCTCTCCTCTCCCCCTTCCTGGCTGCCCTTGCTCAAGCCCTCTTCATTTCTTTTGCAGACTGTATACAGTACCCTTGTAACATGGCGTCCCACCTCCAGTCTCGTCATACTGCCTCCAGAGTTGTCTTTCAGGGTCTGTGACTTTCCCATTCAGAGGCCATTAACCATCCCTTTCTCTTCAAGTTCCACATATTCTATGGTGAAAGGTTACTCAACACACAGGGTCCTTCCTCACTATCTGTTCGCCATCTTTCCCCTCAGCCTTGGAGGGCGCTCTAAGCCTCAGGCACATGGGTCTTCTCTCTGCGGCACAAACACCTTCCACTTTTGCCCCTCTGTCTTTGTGGAAACTGTGTCCGGTAGCTGGATGCCTGGCCGCTGTTTCTGACGGCTGAATTCCACTTAACCTTTAAAGCCCAACCCCGATGTTCTTTCCTCTTTAAGACTTCCCAATCCCTCCATTAGAGTTAATCCCTCCTGATGACATAATTTCAATTTTTATCACAGTCTGTCTGGAATGAGGCTTGGGTGTATGTCTCCATGGCTAGAGAGGGAAGGTCTGGACGTCAGGAGCCGAGGCCTTACCATTTTTTTGTCCCTGAAGTCAAAGCCACTTGGCTGATTGTAGTGGGTAGAATTCTGGCTCCCAAAAAGATATGTTTAATTCCTGACCCCCCGGTACCCAGGAGTATGAACTTACTGGCAACTCGGGTCTTTGCAGATGTAATCAAGTTAAAATGAGGTATGTCAGTATGACTGCATTAGGTGGGCCCTCATCTAATGACTGACATCTTTATAAGAAGAGGGAAATTTGGACACAGACACAGAGACACAGGGAGAATTCCTTGTGACTGCAGAGGCCGGAGATTGGAATAACGCCTCTGTAAGCCAAGGAACTCCAAAGATTACCAGCAACCACCAGAAGCAGAACAAAGCAAGGAAGGATTCTCCCCTCAAATCCAGATCTCCAGGCTCCCAGTCCAGAACTCTGTCCTTAAACCTCACTTCTTACTGCCTAGGCCAAGAAGAAATGCTCTCTGGAGGAGGGGGCCTTTTGGGGAAGGAGATGCCTTAGCTGTGTATCTGTGTTTCCAGGCCTTTGCTCAGCAGCTGGCTTGCTCATCACTGAGATCTCGGAGCTGGAGGGCACCGTGGAGACCATCAGTCCTGGATCAGTGCCAAAGGGAGGCCAGACTGGGGAGCAAGGCTGGCAGTTCTGCCTCCCCTCCCTCTTCTCCTCCTGCTGCCTGGGGCTGCCTCTCACCCTTCTCAGAGCAGGAACTGCTGCCGCTGACCTTGCAGTTCTGATCCATCAGGGGAGATAAGATCCTCTGTGCTCAGTGACTGGCCATCTCTCAGCCGATCCCAGACTGGTTCCTGCATAGAAAGCCACTGGCACCCACCAGCCCAGCTGGACACTTTAAGGGAGCCAGGTGGTGCTGGTGGGGCCTGAGAGGCCTTCAAAATTCCAGTCCTGGTTGTCCATGTTCACTCCTTCCAGGGGAAAAGCTGAGCTTCCTCTGCCCTGTTACACACGCTGCCACTCCAGCCCAAAGACCAGTATCAGCAACGCAAGGACCAGGCCTTTGACATCACTGTGTTTTCAGAACTGTGGGCACTCAAATGTTTGCTGAACAAGAATCTCATCTGGGGGGAGGCTGGCTTTATACGGGGGAGCGTTTTGTAGTTCTGTACGCGGTACAGCGAAAGCACTGCCCGCTCATCTCTTGGGACCTCTCGGGTCGGAGGACCCGGGTGGGTGCGGCAGCCCCGGGAGGTGCCCGGCGCCCCGGATCCGAGGTTACGGTACCCGCTCTAACTCTCCCGCTCGGTTTCTGCTCTTGGCTTTCTCCGGGCTAAGTCGGTTTACCCGCAGCAAGCTCGGCCCGACCCCGATCGTCGGGTCCCCGCCCGCCGGCCCCACTCCCCCGGCACCCCGGCCCCTGAGAGAGGAGGCGGCCCAGCGCGGAGCTGGTCCGACTGGTTCTGAGCAGGAAGTCCCCCGCCCTCGCCGCGGGCGGCCGATCGACCCCGCGCGCGGGGCCTGGGCGTCCGTCGGTCCGTCCGGCGGCCTGTCCGACAGCTCGCCGGCGCTCGCGAGCGCGCGGTCGGACGGGCCGGGGCGGAGATCCATGCGGCTTTGCACCGGCCGCCCACGACCCCGGAGGCCGCTGGGGGCGGCGGGCGCGAGGGCCGCGAGCGCGGCGGGCCGGGCGGGCTGAGATAAGCGGCCATGTGACCTTACCTGGGCCGGGCGGCGGGGGAGGGGCGCGCAGGTGAGGCGGCGGCCGCCCGGCCCTGCCCGCGCACACGGCGGCCGCGGGCTCGGCGGCATGGCTGGCGGCAGGAAGGACTGGTCGGCGCTGTCCAGGTGAGCGCCGCGGCCGGCCCCGGGAGCCGCACCGGCCCCCTCTCCCTTGCCCGCGGCGTCGGCCCCCTTCCCGCGGGGGAGCCGGCTCTGAGCCTGGGTCCCCACGCTCCGCGGCTCCCGCGGCTCCTCAAGTCGGGCGGGGGGGGGGTGGCGGTGGTGGCAGCCATTGGGACCAAACTGGGGAACTCTTAGGTGACAGGGCAGGACGGGTGTTCTCGCTCCCCTACCGTTTCCTTTCCTCCCCAAGGGACTGAGGCCGCACACAGGGTGCTTGGGGGAGGCTGGTAGCCGGCCTGGAGGGCCCCCCCACAGGACCCCCTGCGGGGTGGAGGGAACATTTGGGGGGACTGGAGAGGTGTTCCAGAGTTCCGCCAAGCGTCCTTTCCCCGAGAGAAGCCTCCCCCGCTGCCGTGTTTCTGTGGTAGAGACTAGGAGAGTGGGCCCCTTGGGGAGGTGTCCCTCAGCCCTTCTTGGGGAGGAGCGGTGGGGACAGCACGCTCCTTGGACGGTCAGAAGAACAGGGATCAGTGAATAGAGACCATTGGGCAACAGACCACCCTCCCACTAATGAGGCTCAAATTCGGAGTGTGGCATTTTGGGGTGGTGTCTGGGCTCAGTGACCTCAAGATAGTTACTGTCCCCTTCTGTGCCTCAGTCTTTTTTTTTTAGACTGGTCTGTTAAAGGGTCAGGACACTGGGTATCTTACCCTGGCTGCTGGACATCCTGTCAGGGTTAGATAAGACTGGGATGTTGGGGGATTGTCTGGCAGGCAGCACCCCTTAATGTGGCTGGTGACCCCTGGTGACTCCTCTTGGAGCTCCCCAGCACCTCCCCTCAGATGTTCTCACTAGCATCTTCACCGCCCCCCCCATCTACACCCATCTTGCCCTTGAAGAAGCTGAGGCCCGTGTAGTGTTCGGAGCTGGATTCCTACTCCTTTGATCCCATAGAGTTAACCCAAGTAGAAATTGTCCTTTCTGCCCCTCGCAGGTGGGCATTTGGATACTGAGGCCAGGGTTCTCTCTGCAGGGGCAGACCAGCACCCTCCCTAGGCCTTCCCCATTAAGGTGGCTTTCAGGCATTCTCCCGTGTTCTAGGATCTCCTTCCCCTCCCTCCAGAAGGGCTCTAGAGCTTCTCTGGTGTCTCAGTCTCATCCTCCCCAGGGCTGGGGGGCCACCTCCTCAGACCCTCAGGACCTCACATTGCTCTGAAGCACAGTAGCCTGTGGAGGGGCTAAAGGGCTCTAGAGAGGGGACAAGGTAAGCCCCAAGAAGGGAAGGAACTCAGTGCCCTGGGAAAAGGAACCTAGGCTGCTCGAGAGGCTGGACACACCACAGGGAAGGTCTGGGCTGAGGGTGGAGCTTGGGGTCCAGACCTTGGACTCTGCACGTGGGTCGGTGTGCATGGGGGTTGATGCGGGAGTGTCTTTGCTTCTAGGTGTGGGCATATCTGTGCCCTTGGAAGTGTGCTTATATGGCGCGTGCAGGTGTATGAGTGGGTGAGCATGTTTATGGCCTGTGTAGTATGGAGACATCTGTGTGGGTAGTAGGTTCTTACGTTGCTGAGTCTGGGTCGTAGGAGTCTGAGTATGTTTGGTGTGAATGTTTATCCGAGACCTCAGTATAGTGCATTGGGTAAAAAATGCAAACCACACACTGCTTCATCAGTTGCTCACCGACTGGTGGGATATATGTGATTTTGTGTCTGAGAGCATGCCTGGATATGTACAGGGTGTGTGTGTGGTGGGTGGGCGGCTGGAGCACGAGAACTTTAAAAATGGGAGCAGGGTCTGGTCTTAGCTTGTCCACTGCTCAGATGGACATGTGGCTGCCGGGGTGGGGCCGGGTTCCCACGGGATGGCCAGGGGTAGTGCCAGGAACGCCCTGGGGAACCTGTCCTGCCGCAGGAGCCCCTGGCCTGCCCTCCCTGCCGGCCCCAGCCCTCGCAGAGCCCGTGGGCAGACACAGCTGCTGCCGACAGTCCCTGTGTTGAGGCACCTGGAGCAGAGGACCGCTCCCGCTCTGCTCCCCGGGTGAACAAGCCTCAGCGGGCAGGAGGGAACGGCTGTGAGTCACTGTCAACCAAGTCTCCCAGGCTGGGGAGGACTGTGATGAGGGTGTGACCGGGGTGGCTCCAGGCAGGGTCTAGGTGGGGAGCGGAGGGCCAGCCTGCCGCCCGTCCTTGGCCTGAAGTAGACATTCAGATGCTCCAGCCCTGGGATGGGGGCGGTGGCGAGCTGGCTGGCAGGGTGCCCTGGTCAGTGGCCTTGTCCTTTCCTCCCTGGGCTGGCCGGGTGACGGCTGAGGCTGGGCCGGGCCTGTCTGCAGGGGGTGAGGGGTGGGTCCGAGGGTGCCTGGGACCGAGCCTCCAGCGGTTAATCATTGCCCCTGCGTGGGCCTTGAGCAGCCCTCCCACCTCCCAGCACGGCTCTCTATCCTGCCCTGACACCTCCCCCTAGCCCATCAGGGCTGGAAGGGACTTCAGTGACTACCCGTGGGGGCCCCTCATCGTGCAGAAGGGCAGCCTGAGACCTGTCTCCCCTAGGGGTGGAACACTGGCCCAAGGTCATACAGTCAGAGCTGGGCCTCCCAGCTGTCTGTTCTTTCCTTCAAAGAGTTGCAAATCCTGCTCCTTGAGGCCCAGGGTTCTACAGATGTTTCTGGGGCAGACTTCCCACCCTTCCCCTACTTCAACCAGAGCAGCTGAGCCTTGATCTGTTCTTCAAGCTTGTTTTGAGGTCTCCCGCAGGGAGGATCTTCCTTGGATCTAACTTCTACCTGGTCAGCAGCTGATAGCAGCCGTGTGAGTGCAGTGTTGGGGAGGAGAGCAGCCGGGACGTGGAGGCGAAGAGAGGGATGTTGTCCCCAAGTGAAGGCCAGGAGGTAGAGGAAATGATTGTGGGGAAGGAGGGAGTGGTGGGGCGGCCGCCTAGGGCTGTGGCTTCGGCTGGGGCGAGTGGCCGGGACTCCCAGATGGTGGGACCCAGGTTCCATACTGGGCCTGGCTCTGGTCCATGTGTTGGCCACTGGGCTTCCCCAAACCTCTGCTCTCCCAGGCTGCACCATGAGCTCTGACCTGCCCTGGGGTGGGGAATCGCACACAGTCAGAGGCCCCTCCAGGCTCCCCTGCTTCTTCCTCTGAACATACGCTGTCAGCTGTCGAGAAGGTGGGGCCTCACTCTGGCTTCGGGGAAGCCCTCCTTGGACCTCCTTTTCTGGCATCTGGTATTGTGGTTAAGGGTACAGGCTTTCGGGAAGCCGACCCGGGATGGAATCTTAATTTTTTTTCGTTTGATTAGTTGTGCTATCTTGGGAAACTTATTAGCCCCGGTGACCTTCCATTTCCTCATCCGTGAAATGGGAATAACACCATCTTACCTCACGGGGTTGTTGTGAGGTTTAATGTCCATGGTATTTGTAAAATACTTAGAACGGTGCCTGGCATTATAGTAAGCACTTGGGTGTTAGTACCCTCACTTCTTGATTACTTTATTTATTGACTTACTGTTATTTACCGTATTCAAATATTTGTGTGCTACTGAATGTTAAGCACCGTTCTAACGCCCTTACTTATCATATATTTATTATGGGGGTTTCAGGCTGCTGCTGCTGAGGTCCCTCCTGGAGACTGACCCTTGCCCCTCCCCTCCCCCCTTCTATCCATTTCCTCATCTTATAAGGAAGAGTTATTGGCAATAACGTTTCTTCCCCAGGGTGAGGTGGTGGTAAAGGTGGTGGGGGTGAAGTGATTCACGTTCTGCCAGGGGTTGGAGGCAGCCCTGTGATTCCTGAGCAGCAGGGGAGTGACCGAGTCATCTTGGGGGAACTGTGGGGTCATGGCATAAAGCCGGTGGACATTGAAGGACGCCTGGGCCCCACCTCCTGCAGGTCCAGCCTTGAAGACCCCTTAGGGCTCGGGCTGGCCTGGGGAGTGAGGGGGGTGAGTCATTTCCGAGGAGACCAGACTCTGACAGATCGCACTCCATATATGGCCCCATTGGAAGATAGACAAAGAAGCTGCTTCCCCCAGGGCTGAGAGGAGTGTGTGTGGGAACGGGGTTGCTCAGGACCCAGGAATCCTGGAGGCTCCAGCCCAGCCCATCTGGGTGTGGTCAGGGGAGAGGAGCTTCTGGCTTTGTGGGGGCCCTTTCCCCAGTGGATAGATCCCTCAACTTTGGAGGGCAAGGGCTGGTCCCAAACTGGTCATAAGGGGAGGGAGTAAGTCCAGAGAAGGAGAGCTGAAAACGTGGGCTCAGATAAAAGCCAGCTGAAGCTGGCATTTCCAAGTTTGGGAAATGGAGAAGGGCTCCAGTCAGAGTCCCACTGCCTTGACCACAGAATTTAAACATGATTCCCATAGGGCTTCCCATGACCCCTGTGAGCTCTGCGTAGTTGAAGATGGGTCATCCCTTCATTCACTCATGTGCCACACACAGTCATCGATGATCTCTTATGGGCCAGCTGTAGCTGAGGGGCGGTGAGGAGCGCTCCTAACAGATGGCAGATCGTCCCCCCTTCACGCACATCCTTGTCGTGGCAGAGGTTGCGCGATTCCCCAGGGAGGAAGAGAGCCCTCACGTCTGAAAGGTGACAGTCACACTGGTTGCTTCCACATTCGTTGTCACTTATGTGCCAGGCGCCATGGTGGATGTGAGAGACGAGAGACGCCCTCTCCTGTGGTCTCTGCTCTCCCTGCAGGACAACATCTTCGCACTTCGTTGTCAAACCTCTCACACCCTCTGCACTCTCCTTCATTTGCCCGTCTTTAAAAAGAAACAAAACTTGATGGGTGTTTACTGTATATAAATTGTACCTCAGTTACAAAGCCTTTGAGTCCACATTCGGCTCTAGCTACTGTCCCATTTTATTTGCTTTTCTTCTGAGGAAAACTTCTCCAAAGAGTGTCTGGTCCTCACCGGTTCCTCGTTCTGGCTCCCGTTCTCCTCTTGCTAGTCCAGCCTGGCTCTGGCCCCAGGCTTCGAGCTGCTTTCCTGGGGACCAGTACCTCTGTGCTCATGACTCTGTGCTGGTCTCCCCTCCCCCCCCAAGTGGTCTTGGACAGAGCTCATTCCTCCCCCCAGGTTCACACTCTACCCCGGCTTTCCTCCAATCTCCCTGGCTCTGGGCCTTGGTCTCCTTTGTACCAGTGTCTTCTCCTCACCCTCAACAGCCAGAAATGGAACTTTTCCTCCCCCCACTGCCAGGTGACATTTCCCCAAACTATCCCCCACCCCCAACACCAATCTTTCCCATCTTACTAATAGCACCAGGAATTGCTCAGGTCAAAAATCCAGGAATTTTCCTTGTTTTTTTCTCTTTGTCTCTGCTTTCATCACCATCCCGCCCATTCGCAATCCCCCTTGGCTCTATCTTCAAAGTATGTCCCCAGTCCATCCCTCTTTCCTTCTCTCTGTTACCACCACAGTTCAGGCCAGCATAGCTCTCGCCTGGGCGATGGCAGGAGCCTCCTGATGGGGCCCCCTGTATGCCTTCTCCCCCTGCCACCCTCAATTCTTCTTCCTTCAGCGGCCAGAGAGGCTAAATAATAATAGTAACAATTCTATCATGTCATCCCTCTATGTAAAACTATCCTCTGGCTCTCCAGGACACTTGAATAAAACCCAGATTCTTTCCTGGGTCCCTGAGGCCCTTCTCTCTAGCCTCTCCTCCCTGTCCAAGCTCCCTGTGGACCACGCTGTGGCTCCGGATCCCCTTCTCCCTGAACACCCAGCTCTCACACCCAGTGCTTTACGCCTGCTGTGCCCTCCTCCCGGGACACCCTGCGAGCAGATCCGACTCCTTCTCAGAGTTCTCGGAGAGGCCTCCCCTCCCGGTCACCTTCTCTCGCATTACCCCTTACCTGGTTCTGTTGTCCTCGTGTCACTTCCCGACACCGTTTTGTTCATGCACTCATTTCCTGGTTCACGGACTGCACCCCCCGCCCCCTGCACTGTGTGCTCCTCGCAGGGAAGGGCCCTGCCGGCCGCCCCCCAGTCCCTGGAACTGTGCCTGGCACGCAGCGGGTGCTCAGAAAATATCTGTTTGGTAAATGTTGGATCAGCATGAAGTTGGGCTTAGGGAACCAGATTGGAGCCCTTGTGTGGCTCCTTCTCCTTGCTCATTTAGGAAGGAAAACTGGTGAAGAGGAAAGACAGGGAGGTACCCAAGGGCAGGGGGAGTGCGCCTTACCAGAGGCTGCCTGGAGGAGTCTTTCCTTGGAGGCTCCGTAGATGTCCTCCTATGCATTTCATATGCAGTTCTGTTTGTGAGATCTGTGGGTTTGCATGGTTATTTTTTTCCAGAAACATGTCTGTTCCTTAAATGGAGGCTTGGTTGCATGGCGATACCCTGCAGGAGGGGAAGAGGCCCAGGAGGAATAGGGCTGGGCCACAGGACAGGCTGGGAGAGCAGGTTTGACACCTGACAATGGCAGAGGGAAGGCCTTACAGTAACTCTGGGAGGGAAGAAGAGGCCTTTTCCAGACTCTTCCTATCTGTAGGGCCCCAGATAGTCCTGGCGGGGTGGGGGGGGAGGTCACAGGAAGTCTCCAGAGAGGGCTCAGTCTGCTAACTCATGCTGCGCTATTTGCAGCCCAAACTTTCTCCCAGGGTGCTGGGTGGAGTACATCCTCCTGCCCCAACAGACCTCCTACCTCTGCCCAGCCCTCCCTGCTGCCTGGCCTGCCAGGTTCTCCCCAGCCCCCGTCACCTCTGTTGAACTTCTGTTCACCCACCGAGACCCCCAGCCAGGGTCAGTCTCATCCGTGAGACTTTCTTGATAATCTTGGCTTACGGTAATCATTCTCTCTCCTGCAGAGCAATTTCTGTGCTTCGGTTGGGGGGGTTATTGGTGGATTGCTTCTCTTTTTCACTAGATAGTAGGTATCTTTAGGGCAGGGACCCTGCCTCGTCCTGTGAACTCCCTAGTTCCTGACTTGCTGGTCCATTGCAGTTGCTTAGCAATGATGTATTTGCTCTTTGGTTGGGGTGGAAGTGTGGGCGGATGGAAGGTGGGGTGGGCTGGCAGCGAGGCAGGTTGGAGGCTGGTAGAGCAGGTGACTAAAGATGATTGATGGGGGGGGCGCCTGGGTGGCTCAGTCGGTTGAGCGTCTGACTCTTGGTTTCGGCTCAGGTCACGATCTCAGGGTCCCGGGACTGAGCCGCAAGTCGAGCTCCACACTCAGTGAGGACTCTGCTTGTCCCTCTCCCTCCCCCTCTGGTCTTCCGCCTGCTCACTTGCTCTCTCTCTCTCTCAAATAGATAAATCTTTAACAAAAGATGATCGCTGGGTGGGCAGGGAAATGGGGGGTGACTGAGTTGATGGGTGTTTGGATAGACAGGCGGCTGGGTGGGTAGGTGGTGAGTGAGGAAGGAGATGGATGGGTGGGTGACTGGTTGTGAGAGCCTGATTGGTTCTGTGAATGCAGAGTAACTGGGGGGCAGGAACCCAAAGTCGAGTGTATGGAGTCCCCTTGCTCCCCGATGAGTGAAAGCTGGTTCTGGAAGGTGAGGGAGGCTTAAAGAGCTCCTGAGAAAGGAAGCTGATACTGCTTTTCTAGGTATAATCGGTCTTATTTGTGGCACTCCCCCTCTGAATGGCTGAGAAATCCCATGGGTTGTTGAGAAAGTCTGAGAAAGTTTCTCTGGGATTGTCCATTGATGGATGTGATCTGAGAATCCAAGACCAAAAAGAAAAAGGAACTTGTCAAGTGTATCCATCTCCTTCAGGCAGAACTGTGCCCACTCTCTCATGTTCCTAGTCACCTCTAGAGAGGGAGGCCCCACATTCCCACTCTGGATCCCAGAGTCACGTCTAACCCAGTGGTTGTCATCTGCAGTGGTTTTGACCGCCCTGAGAGACATGGTAAAGTCAGGAGACACTTTTGGTTGTCACAACTGGGAGCCGGTGCTAAGGCATCGAGTGGGTAGAGGTCTGGGGTGTTGTTCAGCCCCTATAATTCAGCACAGCCCCTGCACATGGAGTTACCTGGCTGAAATGTCAGTGATGCCCAGGATGAGAAACCCTGGTCCAATCCAAATCCCTTTAGTCCCATTAGCTGAAATTTAATACACATGTAATGTGAACCACAACTGTGAACCACGTTTAAAATTGTCAATTTTTAAAAAGATTTTATTTATTTATTTGAGGGAGAGCGAGAGAGAAAGCACAAATGGGGGAGAGGAGCAGAGGGAGAGGGAGAAGCAAGCTCCCCCCAGGACCCTGGGATCATGACCTGAGCCGAAGGCGGACGCTTAACCGATTGAGCCACCCAGGCGCCTCTAAAATTGTCAATTTTCTGTAGACGACATACCAAGAAAATAAAAAGAAACAGGTGATCAATTTTAATAATATATCTCATTTTCCCAGTATATCCAAAGTATTATCATTTAAACGTGTAATCAATATGCAGAATTATTAATGAGATGTTTTACAGTCTGGTTTTCATATCAAGTCTTGGGAACACATGTGTGTCTTACAGCACGTCCCAGTTCAGCCCAGTCTCGGTTCCAGTGCAGTTCCGGTGGGGTTCCAGTATGCTGAAGGGGACCCGCCCCCGCCCCACTGACCCACACAGCCCAGGCCTAGACGGTGCCTGCTCTCTTCTCCCAGCCCCGCAGGGGTCTGGCTAGGGACTGGGGCTCCGGGGATCCAGGGATCCGGGGCTCCGGCCTGGGCTGCACTGACCCTCTCCCCTCCCCCCAGCCTGGCCAGGCAGTGGACTCTGGAGGATGAAGAAGAGCAGGAGCGCGAGCGCCGGCGGCGGCACCGAAATCTGAGCTCCACCACGGACGACGAGGCTCCCAAGCTGGTCCAGAACGGAGACACACCGGCTGCCCAGAGGTGCTCGGGTCAGGGGGAGGGGACGGGGACGGGCTTAGCGGCCCCAGACAGACCGAGTACAGCAGGGTTGGCCTGCTTAGGGAATGTGACGACGGGCCTAAAGATAAGCTCCGCTGGCTGGGCTGTCCTCCACACAGCCAGGCTCTGCCCTCCTCGGAAGCAGAACCACGTCTGTGGATTCCTACTGTCCACGAGCCAATACTTTGCTGCACCTGGGATGGATAGAACTCAGTCCTTATGGTATCCCTGAGACAGAGGCATCGTTAGCCAGCTTTACAGATGGAGAAACATCTCAAAGACATGTCCGAGAGTACATCGGCGACTTGCTGAGATCGCTTACCCTATTGGGAAGCTGAGGCTCAGACAGTGAATTAACTTGCCCCAAACGACATGGAAGGCAGGGGGGCGAGGGAGAAAACGAATCTCCGTTGGCTGGAGGCCGAGGGCTGTAGGTTTTGGACAGTCTTCTCATGTTCCTCTTGTTCCTTTGGGTCCCCGAGGGAAGGGACAACCAGGCGTGCACCCCAGGGGCTCCAGTCCCGTGGCTGCCACGTGACTAACAGGAGGTCAGGGTGGCCCGTCAGAAGCTTTGGTTCTACTCCCAATTCCACTGCTCATTATCTGGGTGACCTTTGACAAATCCCTGAACGTCTCTGGTCTTGACCTAAGCTCTAAGGGGCGAAGACCGCATTTACTCCTTTTGCCCTCCAGCGCCCAGCACGGGGCCCTATAAAGTAATTGTTCAGTGTTTATTGATTGGGTCTGAACACAGTAGAGTTGGACCTTATAGGGGTTTATCAGCTTTTTAAAACATGGTGTGCTTTGTTCAGATGATTTCCTGGAAACCCAGTATGTAAAGCAGATAGAAGTGATCCTTGTTTAAGTGATAGTTGGCAGGGGGTGGGGGGCTCTACTTCCTCACCCTCTCCCTGACAGCCCTGGAAGCTTCCCCATGGGCTCAGGTCACCCCAGGGTCTCTCCCAGCTCTGATAGCCTCTGATTCTTATCTCCCACCCCATGTCCCATCTTCTGGCCTAGACTGCCGAGCGTGGAGGAAGCAGAGGCGCCCAAGCCACGAACCTCAGGCTCTAAAGATGAGGACGAGGACATCCAGGCCATCCTCAGGACCCGGCAGGAGCGGAGGCAGAGGCGGCAGGTGGTGGAGGCTGCCCAGGCCCCCAGCCTGCCGGAGGCAGAGGAAGGAAGGGACAGCTCTGGCCCAGGGCAGGCCAAGCCGCAGCCCCTCACGCCCAAGAAGGAGGTGGAGCTGCCACCCCGCCGGAGACTGAGCCGGGAGCGGCGGGGCCCCTGGGCCAGGGAGGAAGAGAGCTTGATGGGCCGAGAGTCCGAAGGCGGGAAGAACGAGGCCTCAGAGAAGCCCGCAGTCTCCGAGAAGCCCCCTGTTCCAGGGAAGACATTAGTACTTGGAAAGAGACTGGTCTCGGAAGAAAGCTCCAACTCAGAGAAGGCCCTGGGCCCTGAGAAGATGTCTGTGTCAGAGAAAAGAGCCATCTCAGAGAAGTCAGTTCTAGAAAAAACAAGTGTGTCGGAGAAGCTCCCAGCCCCAGGGAAGACATCAGACTCGGAAAGGAAAGTAGTTTCTGAGAAAGCATCGCTCTTTGAGAAGTCTCTGGTGTCAGAGAAGACCCCGGCCACCGAGACAAAGCTGGCCCTAAAGAGGGCGGCCGCCCCAGGGCAGCCCCAGGCAGGGGGTCAGCTGGCCTCTGGGGGAGGCCAGCCCCCCACCACCACAGGGCAGAGGGGAAAGGTCCTCCCTGAGAAGAGCCCGCCATCCCCGGCCGAGCTGGAAGAGCAGGGGGCGCCGGACCCTCCGGCTGTGGCTTCCCGCCTCCCGCCCATCGCATTCCAGGTTGGCAGTGCCCCTGCCCCTCCCAGCCCTGCACATGCCCCTCTTGTCCTGCCCCAGGTGGCCTCTGGCTCCCTTGCTGTTTCTTGTCCTCTCACTATGGAGGCTGACTTGGGCAGTGTCCTCTCTCCCTACCTGCTTCTAGTCACCTCGTCACTGTCAGAATAGACACTAAAGCAGGGGCAAGCTGCTGGCAGCTGAAAAGGGCATCCGTGGTGTGACAGAGAGCACCTGCCACCCTGCACCCCGTCCTCATCCAGGGCCTGGATTTCAGGACACCAGCAGCCTTTTGGGAAGCCTCAGGTCCTTCTAGAGTTCTGCTAGAAAGTTCTGTCTGGTGGCCTGGCCTCACAGAACTGTGTCCACCATCCCCACAGCAGAGGTGGAGGGGCGGGAGGCAGCAGAGGGAGACACAGGACTGTTTCCTTCCCCGCCTTCCGTCTGCAGCTCCTGGGATGAGCCAGGCCACATGGGGTCCCTATGGCGGCATGGGCTTTGGGCCACCCAGACCTCCTGTGTGACACTCCCCCACTCCATCCAGGTGAAAATCCCCAGCAAGGAGGAAAAGGTGGACACATCCTCGCCCACCCAGGCCACCTACAGCAGCTCCCTCAAACGCTCCAGCTCTAGGACCATCTCCTTTCGGGTGAGAGCACCTTTGTCTCCAGTCCACCGGAGGGCAAGCCGGGGAAATCAGCATTTTTACAGCATCAGGGCCTTAGGTTAGCTGTCAAACGGATCCCTTGGATAGAGAGGGGTTTTCAATTCCCAGGGTGCCCGAGAGCGGATGACTTGGATTAACTGAAGGAGAGCAGGTTAAGGACCCAGGGGGTGGGTGTGGATGAGACTGAGCAGCCCCACCTAGTGGTCAAGGCCAGAGCTGCAGGAAGAGGGCACTGGGCAGGTTGAGTGGCAGGGGCCCCACGCCTGCCTTCAGCAGTTCCTGATGTCACCCAGGAGGCTGGTGCAGGAGGGAAGGGTAGAGCTCTCCTAGAGCTCCCTGCGCTGCCTCTGCTCCAGTAGTACAAGGTGTATGGACTGGGGACTCTCATCTTACCTTCTGATATTTCCTCTCAGTTCCTTGGTTCGCTGGGTGGTTCATTCATTTTTGACGGACTATGCTTCGTGCCCCTGATGTGTGCCAGGCCCTGGGGAGGAAGCTGGAGGCCTGGTGTTGATCAGGGGTGGTCCCCACCCAGCAGGGCTCACGGGCAGTGGGGAGTCAGACAGGAAAACAGATGGTTGAGGTGATGGTGGGTGGGGGCAGGTGTCTCCCAGACGAGAGGAAAGCCTTTAATGGAGGTTTGGTTGGGGGTTAGAGGAGGAGGAGGAAGTGTTCAGAGAGCTGAGCCCTTCCCTTGTGGAGGGCCCTGGCCTCCTTGGGACTCTCACTCATCAGAGCCTTTCCTTCTTGTTTCAGATGAGCCCCAGGAAAGACAACTCAGAGACAACCTTAACCCGCAGGTCAGGGGCCTGGAGGCTCTGGCTTGGTCTGATCTGGTCACGTTCAGCCTGTGTGCACTGAGCCCTGCAGCGTGTACTCGCAGGCAGGGCCACAGGGTACCTGAGGGGAAGGTGCCGGCCTCGGCTAGGGCTCCAGATCCTGCAGGGAGATGGAACTGACACGAGGGACAGAGGCCCAAGGAGATGGAACAGGGAGGGAAGGGATCAGGGAGAGCTTCTTGGAGGAGGCAGGGCTTGGGTGGGGCTCTGAAGGTAGAGGAAGTTGGGGTGGAGAGGGGGAGGAGGGCCTCGCAGGAGGGGGGCTATGAAGAGTGCAGGGCTTGGGCGGGGCTCTGAAGGCAGGGCTTGGGCGGGGCTCTGAAGGTAGAGGAAGTTGGGGTGGAGAGGGGGAGGAGGGCCTCGCAGGAGGGGGGCTATGAA
Organism: Ursus maritimus; assembly: GCF_017311325.1. Taxonomy (NCBI): domain Eukaryota; kingdom Metazoa; phylum Chordata; class Mammalia; order Carnivora; family Ursidae; genus Ursus; species Ursus maritimus. Next base: position 100,991,838 of record NW_024424452.1, on the reverse strand, counting down.
GAGTGCAGGGAAGGGGAAGCGTCTGCTTTAGCAGGCCTGATGCAGGGGGCAGGGCCTGGGAATCTGCATGTTCCACAAGCATCCCCATGCCCCGTAATTTTGATGCAAGTAGTTTGAGGACTGTGTTTTGAAAAAAAGAAACTGAAACGGGGTCTGAAAAGCAGTTGTGCTTACGTATTAGGAATTTCATGCCCTCGTGCTGTGTCCTTCTGCCCCTAAACATTTGCAGAGGGCCACTGTCCCACGCTAGGCCTGGGGTGACGGTGGCAGCAAGGGGGTCCACAGATGAATGAGACATGGCTGCTACTCTCCAGCACCTCACATCGGACCAATAAACATGCAACAGCCCCCAGCAGGGAGGTGCAGGGCCCTGGAGTGGCTGCAACAGCCCAGCCCGCGGGAGCCAGAGGATAGGTCACAGAGCAGTTGACTTCCGAGTGGGCCTCGAAATAGAGGGCCCAGCACAAGTCAAGGCACAGAGGGTGAAAAGCGTGACGTATCCGGTTAACTGGCACATAAGCACATGGAGAAAGGGGTTGGGGCAGGGGGGACGCTGGTGTCAGGAGGGGAGGCAGGGACAGACCACGAGAGCATTGTATGCTGTGCTAGGGAGTTTGGTCTCTGCCCTGTGGCCTGAGAGGTTTGAGTTGGAAAGACAGGATCGGCTTTGTTTGGGGTGGGAGTGCTCTGGCGGCAGGAGGGGGAGAGCTTGGGGTGGCAGGCAGAGGGAGTAGGGGAAGGCAGGTAGGTAGGGGAAGATTCAGGAGACCTGTGAGGTGGAAGTGACATGCCGGGGAGGAATGGCAGATACCTCTGCTTCTGGCGGTGTCCTGCTGAGTGGGACGTTTCTAGGGAGGTGAGGAAAGTCCCCGGACTTTTCTAGTAGATTCCACCTTGGCCAAGTCATGAGAGTCTCATTCAGCGAGGGGGGCCGTCTTCTCTTTGTCCAGAGGGTGGGTGGGCACTACTCAGGCTCTGGGCAGGCTGAGGGCAGAGGTCTCACCTGCTTTGTCCTGTCCTGTCCTCCGGCCCCGCAGTGCCAGCATGAGGCTCCCGGCGGGCACGGTCAAGTTAGGGGAGAAGCTGGAGAGATACCACACAGCTATCCAGGTGGGCAGCGCTCTTGTGGAGGGGCCTTGGTACTTGACCAGCCTGCTGGGTGTGGGGTGCGCGCCTCACCTTCGTGGGTCACCCGTTTGTGTTCTGTGTTTCCAGAGATCAGAATCCGTCAAGTCTCCTGGCGCCTCCCGCACCGAGTTCTTTGTGGCTCCCGTGGGCGTAGCCAGCAAGCGCCACCTCTTTGAGAAGGAGCTGGTAGGCCAGAGCCGAGCAGAACCAGCCTCCAGCCGGAAGGTGAGGGGCTCAGGCCCAGCCGGGTGTCTTTAGGCCAATTAGGCAGAACCGGACCCTGGCTGTACTAGAAAGCTCCGTGTTTCCACGGGTCCGTTTTGGCAGAACCCACCGTTGACGCGAGTTGCCATTCCTGAGCCCGGCTCCTCAGCTGCTCACAGCAACCCCTGGGGGAGGGTTGGGTGCCTTCCCGGGTGTATGTGGCACGTGCTGAGTGGCTCCGGGGGCGAGGTAGAATCGTGTCCTTGTGCCAGGGCCTCTGAAGACGCCGTGCTGTTGCCAGCGGCTCCAAGCCCTGAGATGCCAGCCTTTCTTTTCAGGAGAGCTTGAGGCTTTCAGGGGTTGTGACATCAAGGCTCAACCTGTGGATCAGCAGGACCCAGGAGTCTGGGGATCAGGACCCCCAGGTACGTTCTCCTTCCCTGAGATCTCGTGCTGTGGGCCTTGGGCGGCGGAGTGAGCCAGCCCTGAGGGAAACGGAGACATTCTGGGAGAGGAGCCCATGGGAAGTAGGGAGCGCTAAGCGTGTCGCCGGGAGGCAGAAGAGAGGAGGAGTGGGTCTGGTGTCTTCCCTCTCAGGAAGGGGGGGGGGGCTTGGGGATCGCAAGCCCCTCCATAGTCTGCCTTAGTCCGCCCCCACTCCCACCACGATGTCCCCAACCAGGAGGTGCGGAAAGAGTTGGCAGCCACCAAAAGGACCCAGTGGGGAAAGAAAGCAGACTCCTCCCTGGACGCCGAGGTGAGGGCCACAGAGGGGTTGGCCCTGGGGAGACCCCGCCCCCCCCGCCCCCCACCCCCAGCCCAGCCCTCCAACTGCATAGTCCCGGTATCCAGAATGTCCCGATTCTGCTCTCAGGCTGGTTTGACCCAACCTCGAGAACACTGGTTGAACCCCTGAGCTGGCTTCTCTTTGCCCGCAGCTCTGCAAAACCCCAGCGCCCTTCAACAAGCAGGTTTGGGATTTCTGACCTGTGTGGGTGTGGGCCTGGGCCAGGGGATGCCTTCCTGTCCAGAGACCCCTTTTCCCTCCCAGCCCTAGGAGCCTCCTTGTCTTTTCTGACAGACCTCCGCCCCACAGGTGTGATGAGCCCTGCCCGGACCGACCAGCAAGTCTGCATCTCAGGGGCCCTCCCTCAGGCCAGGCCCTGCCGCCAGCAGCACCCCCCGTCTCTCATCGCCCCTGCTCGCTCTCTGCCTCTGGACCTGGGGCCAGGGGTGTCGGGGAAACTCAGCCACCTCCTTCCCAGTCTAGCATCTGGGGGCGGGTGTGCCCCGGCACCTTCTCGTCCCACTGCAGGCACAGCAGATCCTGGGACCCAGTGTCAGCCCAGGGCGCAGCACTGGCTCTCGTCAGCACCATGTGGCCTCCACGGCCTGTCCAGAGGTGGCGTCCAGGTCCTGCTCACTTCAGGGTCAGGGCGGTGCTGTCTCTGGAGAACTCCAGGGTCCCCTCTGCGATCTGCTCGCAGCCGGTGCCTCCATGTGCCTATGATGTCTGTCCCTCACTGAGGCCTGGATCCTCGCACCGCAGTCCCTGGAGCCCGCCTCCAGCCTGCTGTGGCCCTCGGGCCAGATCGTCCGCGAGCTGTGCAGTGTCTTCCGCGTGCCCCGTCTCCCTGCTTTGTTCGCCTCTCACGTCCTTGGCCTGCTGCTCCGGCCGGGAGCTCAGTGCCGTTTCGTGGAACCCCTTCACCCTGTCTCTGAAAAAGCTGTTCTCAGGAAAGAGCTGATAAACTCATTCACTCTCAGGCGTGACTAATAAGACCTTCAAAGTGGATTCCTTTCTGGAGGATTTGCTTTTGAGCGGGGTCCCTGCCGTGTGTGAGCAGGTTGTTGTGACTGGATGGGGGGGGCGTCAGGTGTCGTTTTCCTTGCAGCCCCTCTTTCTCACATTGACGTGGGCTGCCCCCCTGTCCTAGCATAGTGACTTGGCGGGGGGGTGGGGTGGGGGTGGAACCGCCACGTACAGTGCCACGCCTGCCTCCATGCATCCCCAGCAAGGTCTCCCAGCAGCCCGTCCTCCCCTCCCCCAATGTCGTGGTCCCTGTGAGCTTGGAGAATGCTGAGCTTTCTGAGAATCTAGGACAAACCAAACTCAGTCAGTCTGGTGCTCTGTCAGACCCCTTAATCCTGTAATTAAAAAAAAAAGTATATATGTATGTGTGTGTACACACATGTATATGTGTGTATATCACACACATGTTTATATATTACACACATGTCTACACATATAAGCTCTATACACACACATATCTATCTATCATCTATCTATCTATCTATCTATCTATCTATCTATCTATCTATCTATCTTTTCGCCCTTTGAACTTGATTAGAACTTTTCTTTCTCACTGACTGCTCTGATTTGACCCAGAACCAGCTGGGGAGGGGGTGCGGGATACATGCAGAGCCCTGCCTGCTTCCATTTTGTCCCCTGTCCCCAGGCGTACCCGGAAAACCCCAGGGTTTCTCAGAACACAGCCCTTAAGGGCGTCACCAGGCCTTAGTTCCCCAAGCTCGTGGGCGCCGACGCAGCCAGCCGGGCACTAGCAGCCTTGTCCCAGCCTCTGTGATTGTGAGTGAGGGCTCCTGTCTTGGATCCTTTGGTCCAGGGGGACAGAAGGGCCTCAGGGCCCCATCTGTGCAGACCTCCCAGTGACCCCAGGCTCCCCCCTCTGCAGCTGGTGGGTCTCCCGTGGCTGGTCCCGTGCCTGCACTGAGCTAGGGGGAGTGGGACCTGGAGGATCTGCCCCATACCCCACTGATTCCCAAAGGGCTGGAGCTTTTGCAGGAGCTCCACCTCCAGAACTTGAGGACAAAACCAGGGGCGGGGGAGGGGTGTGATGAGCATTGCCCGGAGACTCACAGGACCTGCTGGGAACTCAGGGTTCAAACAAGGACCTAGGGTTTTTGGATGCTCATGTTCTAACCTTTGGAAAGTCCCCTGGCAGGTGAATGGTCTGTCCTCACATAGACCTTTCTTGGGAGAGGCTCCCAGAAACCCTCCTCCAGAGTGGAGGTCTGGGTGGGGTCTGAGGGGGCTGGCTTGGGCCTGGGTGTCTGGGGAGTCCTGGCGGCTGCTTCCTCATGGGCTTGAAACCCTTCGTGCCTGCACACGCTCCCTGGGTGACAATCAAGGACAGGCTGCGGGATAGAGTGTTGGGGGACATGACCCCGTGACTCCCTGTCCTTTGCATTCATGCCTACCCTCCCCCCAAAGAAGGCCTGACCTCATTCCTGGCAGGGGGACAGCCACCGGACAAGGAGACAATTACACGCACAAGATGATTTCAGCTGGGGACAGGTGTGAGGACAGAGTGCGGCATGCTGGTGCCCGGGTGGCTAAGTGGGCAGGGGAGGGCTCTTGGAGGAGGTGACATTGAGCGCCCTCTGGAGACAGAGCGGGTCCCCCTGCCTGTATACCTACCACTCCTTGCACTGTCTAATCTCCTGCCCTAGTGTCCTTGGGACCCCACACATGCCCTGCTCTCTTGTGGGTCCTTAAAGTGGCAAGCAGTGTTGCAGTGTATGTTTCTTCCAGTAGAACTCTGGGTAAGCACCATCTCTGTTTCCTCTTCCCTTCTACCATTAGCTCTAGGAGGCAACGCTATCTGTTTGCAAGGACCGGGCACCCGCGACGGGATGGGAACAGCCCTGCCGTGTCAAGGTGTGGGTGCTGGAAAGTGGCCTGACTTTCTCACTACCTGCGTGCCCCCCGCTTCTCTGAATTAAATCCCTGCTGTAGAACAGTAAGAGCCTCACATGGTTCGTCCACGGGCACCAAGAACGTACTAGATTTTTTCTGGGGGGCTCTGTGGTGACTTAGGTGCTCAGGTGTCTTCAAGCATCTGTGCAAACAAATTATGGCCTGTTTGAAGGATTGTTGGGCTTACGAGGAACAGTAACCCACTGAAAGTGGCTCAAGGGAAGGGAAGGTCTAAGACAAGCAATCCCTAAATTCCAGGAGATTCCAGGCCAGGACACAAAGCAAGGCTGGGCCCCGTTGGGATAGACAGGAGAGCGGGACCATAATGCTTTTCCTCCGTCTCTTAGGGACAGCCTGGTTGTTCCCCGTTCCTCTGTCAGTCTGCCCCCTCCTCCTGCCCCTCTCTGTCTCTTCTCTGCTGGCCTGTGGTCCTGCTCCCCTGCTCCGCCAGAACGCTGACTGGCAGGCACGTGGCCTCAGCTCACACTGCCACGGATCTGCCGGCGGTGTGGAGGACCCCAAGGTGGGGATAAGCCTGGAGGTAGGGAATCAGGCCATTGGGGTCCGAGGCCACTGGGGACCAGTGGCAGCTGAGTTGATGGGGCAAGAGTATGAGAGCAGAGTTGGGCAGCAGCAAGTGGAAATCCCCCATTCTCTCCAGAATGGTGGCTGTGCTCACAGCAGAGTAGCTCCCAGGGCAGCAGGGCTGAGAGGAGAGTCCAGGACTGGGAGGCATGGCTACACGGAGGAGGAGGCCAGGAAAGGGGGAGACTGGCTTTCTTTACCCATGGAGAAACAGACAAGAGTGCGCAACACTGATGGGCAAGATCTGGAAGGGCCGGGGGTGGTTTGGAGCCCAGGGGCATACGGGAGGAAAGGGCCTGGCCCAGAGGAGGGGTGTTCCTTCTTCAGAGGTAGGGGAGAGGCCTTGAAGACTCAGAGACATTGAAGGGGTGAGTCAGCTTGGACTTGCTTTCCCCTTCCATTTCCATCCTGTATTGAGCCCCAGGATGTCCTGGGCACTGTGCTAGGGGCTGTGGACACAGACATGCAAGCCAACCACAAAATCCCTGGGCCCTGGCCTATGCATCTTACAATCTTGGTCCTGTATTCCTTCATCTTCAAGCCCTGGGGGAATGAACTTCAGCGGTCCTCATGGCCCCCTCAAACAACCCAGCTATCTGTCTGAGGAGAACTATCATTCTTTTTTTTTAAATTTTTTTAAAGGTTTTATTTATTTGAGGAGAGTACACGATAGAGCAAATGAGTAGGAGCAGGTGGGTGGGAGGGCAGAAGGAGAGGGAGAAGCAGACTCCCCGCTGAGCAGGGAGCCCGATGAGGGCTCCGTCCCAAGACCTCAGGATCATGACCTGAGCCGAAGGCAGACGCTTCACCGACTGAGCCACCCAGGCGCCCCGAGAACCATCATTCTTGACTGGAAGTTCTACCTTGTATCTGACCTGCTGAAGCAGTTTTCGTTCCTTCCCAGTGACTTGGCTTTGGGGGGCATGGAGAAGACCCACTTTGCAGATGTCCTTACTGAGGCCTGCCCAGCCTGCCCGCAAGGCCACTCAGCGCAGTAGAAGCAGCCGGTAGCCTGGAAGACATCTTTCCCTACCGCAGCATTTTCAGTGTAGCTGCAGATGAGCCCTTCTCTCTGCCCACTGGACCCCTGGCCCAGAGACTCACGGAGTGTCTCTGAGGCTGCCATCTGCCCGCCAACCCTGCTCCCAGCCTGCCTTCCCAGGCCTGGGCCTCTGGCATCTGCTTTATCAGGATTCTTAAGAGGGACAGCTGGTTTATGTTACATGCCTGCTCCCTCCTCTGTTCCCTGCATATCTGTTCTGGTTTTAAATAGCTTATCTGAGCAGCTGGACAACCACATGGGCTTATATGGCGTGGGGTGCATGTTCCTTTAGCCCTGTCCCTGGCACCTGCCAAAATAGCAGCCAACACCCCCCGCACCCCCGCTGCGTCTCCTGCTGCACATCCCTCCCACCGCAGGGCTTGGCTTATGAGGCCCCAGCCCACAGGCCCGCTTAAAGCCCTCTCCATCCCCTGCCCTCACCCAGTGCCTGCTGAGGCTGAACAGATACCTCGGGACCTGTGGGCAGCTCCTGGTTGGAGGTAAGACTCGGGCCCGGCCTGAGATGGGGAGAGCGGAGAGGAGAGGGAAGATGTCTCGCAGCCTGGCGCCTTTATCCAGAGTCTGCCTGCGTCCGTCCACGCTGCGTGGATGTCCGAGTTGCTAGTGGTCCACGTTCCCTCCGAGAAGAGGGATGCACTTTAGAGGCGGTGTTGCAGAGATGGGATTCCAAGACTAGTGCTGTAGGGCGGCAGCAGCCCTCTGTTAGAAATCAGAGCCTTGGATTTGAGTCCCAGATCTGCCACCAAAGGTACTGTGTAGCCGGAAGGTCTTGGGTGAGTACCTTTCTCTCCCTGGGGGTCAATGTCCTCATCTGTAGAATGGACGAGATAATTGCCAGGCCTCTGCCTGCTCTAAAGACAATGAAGCTCTAACCAACAGGGTCTCCTCTGCCAGATCGCTTGGTCCCACCCCTCACCTCCAGGCCCAGGGCCCCCTGAACCTTTCTAGGCAGGTCCTTCTGGATTCAGAGCAGAGCAAGACTGCAGTCCTATCAGTCACAAGAGTCCTGGTGGCCAAATTCTCATCTTCAGCAATTCAGCGACTGTCTTGGAAGCATGGAGAAAGAGCACACGTGCAGAGGCAGGCAGGGACTGCTGGAGCAGCTCCGCGAGCAGACACGAGACGTTTGTCTGATTTCCTGAGCCAGCGCCACCCCCCTCCCCAGAGAGAAAGCACTGCCAAGCAGCATTTGGGGGGCAGCTGGGGGAGAGACCCCACGGCAAGGTCCTTTCATGGGCTGTGAGCCCAGCTTCAGGGGTTAGAGTCCAGCGGCTCCTGCCCCCAGGGTATCTGGAGTGTGACCCTTCCTCCACCCCATCCTGACATGCCCTGGAGGGACAGACCTTGCTCTGTGTCCTGGAGTGGCAGAGAAGGTCATATTCCCTTGATTTTCAGCTTCTCCTGGGCAGGCGGAGCAAATATCTAGGGAAGCCGTTGCCTGGAGTGTAAGGAATTTCAAAGCACATTCCAGGCCCTGTGCATTTGGGAAGCCACCTGACCTCCAGAATTCCTCCTCTGACCCGAGTCTCCCAGGGCAGGTCCTCCTCTCCCAGCAGAAGAGGAATCTGAGAGGCTTGGGTTACCCACTGGCCCCCCTCAAGCCTGTCCCCTAGCTTTGCTGGTGGGCTGACAGCTGCAGGCTTGGGAGGAGTCCAGCTGGTTGCTGGGGACAAGGGCTGAGGGACAGGGCCTGCATTCCTCAGAGATTCAAAGACTTGTTTCTGCAAGACGAGAACTTGAAGCTCATCTATTTTATGGATAAGCTAATTGAAGCCTAGAGAGATTAAATGACTTAGCTAAGGTCACACAGCAAAAACTGGGTTTTAAACCCAGATCTTTTTTTTTTTTTTTTTAATAATCTCTATGCCTAATGCGGGGCTTGAACTCACCACCCTGAGATCAAGAGTCTCCTAGTCTATGGACTGAGCCAGCCAGGGGCCCGTATATCCAGATTTTGACCCTACGGCCAGTGTTCTTTCTGCCTTGTATTGTTTTTGACTTACTCCGCAAGGAAGGTGACCCTGATCTCTTGGCTGTGAGGGAGTTTGGCTAGAAAGCAGTCTGTGGAAGCAGGTGAGGTTCTGGGTGTGAGGACGCAGCTGCTTTGGACATTCTCATGCCTCGCCCTGCCAGGGTCCTGCCCGGGTCTCTTTCCAGAGCCACAGCCTCAGCCTGTCCCCTGCCCCTTCATCTGTCTCGCCTTTGGGCAGTTGGCTTGGCTGCGTCCTCTTGGGCGAATTCAAGCCCTTCCCTGATCTCCATCCTCACTATTTTTAGGAGCTGGATGGTGCTCCTGGGAGCAGGGAGAGGGCTCCAAGCCGCTCTTTCTTCCTCTGAGCCCCTGAGCCATGCCCTGTGACTCTGAGCCGGTGGGAGAGCAGGGCAGGAGAGGCGAGAAAGCTGGAAGTCACATGCCCCACGCTGGCATGCGTAGCTCCCCCGAGAAACTTCTCGGTCCTCCCTGAGGTGACAGACTCCTCCCAGGGTTCTAGTCCTGGCTACTGCCCTGGGCCTTGGGGTAGCGCATATCTGGGGATAGGGGGCTATTCTCTTTGGCCACTCTCATCCGAAGACCCATTTGGAGATGCTCTGGAGTTGGGGTCTTTCTTCAGCAGAATGATGCTCCATCCTCCAGCATGACACCGTACACGCCTACCATCTCTTCCCACCCACCCCATCCCAGGGGAGCCAAACCGTGGCTCCAAGTTTCTGTCCAAAGCTCTGTGTAAACCCTCCCTCACTGCCCCTACCCTACTCTGGCAGAGGGAGCTGGGGAGGGCCCTGCCCAGCTGCATCCCTGCTTGTCCTGAGCCCAGCAGGACCGGACATCTCGGGGGCAGGTTCAGATGGGCAGCCAGCGTGAGGCGGCTGTGGGTGCTGGGTCTGGGGGCGTTCTCCACTCAGAGGGGCAGTCGCGAGCAGAGGCTCCTTCAGAGTCCCTCAGCCTGAAGCGGCTGCCTTGCAGCAGACATCATCCCACCCCACCCGAGCAGGGACGGTCCCTGGATGCCCTCAGGTGGCTGCCTGGGGCGCCACTCCAGTAGGATGTGCAGGGAGAGGTGGAGAGGGTGGTAAGCGGTGCTCTCTCTGTGCCCCTGTCCCCTGTGGCTTGAGTCTGAAGTTGGTGGCTGCCGTGCTGGGTGCTGGTGGGACAGCAGGCAGGGGCACAGGAGAGGCCCCTCTGAGGTGGCTGCGTCCATTGTTCTGATGCCACTCCGGCCTCACTGCGATCCCGCCCTCACATCACCTTATCCTTTTCCTCGCTCAGGCAGATAGACAGCTTTCATATGCCGAGCTGTGGGGGGCGCCATGCACTGCTGTGGACCTGGGAGGGTTGGGTTATAATAGGTATTAATCAGAGGTCTGCTCTGGGCCAGATCCTTTATTAGCTCTGAGCCTCACAGCCACCCCAAAGGAGGGGCCATTTCACAGAAGAGGGAACTGAGATGGAGGGAGGTTAAGTGACCTTTCCAAGGTCACAGGCAAATGTGAGATGGAGGCAGGATTCACACAGAGGTGTGTCCCACCTCTCCCTGTGGCCTCTGCCTGTAACTGCATGGAAATACAATAGAATCCAACACTGCCTAGTGCTTTCCACTTTCCTTAATGTCCACTTACTCCTCATAAAGATCCCTGAGCAGCCGGGATGTGTTTGCTGTATCTCCACGGTTCAGAGGTATTAAACAGACTTGCTCAAACACGCTCAGCAAGCTGATGGAAGAGGATTAGAATTGTCCTTTCCTATGGCAGTGAAGGGAGTATCTCAAAACGAGTTCCCTGGGCAAACATTCTTTAATTGGAATTTGTACTGATCAGAGGTAGTTTACTGTGCAATCCTAGGAAATGAGATAGGTCCCATGGACACTTTGCCCAGGCCCCTGCCATGGTACGTGTGCACAGCTGTGGTACAGATCACAGCCAGGATACGGACATCGCTACAAGCCATAATCTTACGCAGACTTCCCCAGCCCTACTTGGACCAGGCGTGTGTGACAGTCTATGGGGCTTTAACCTGTGTAGGCTCACGTGTTCCTGAGCACACTCAAGACACCAGACTGTTCTAAAACCACAAACATACTGTGTGCTTTAAAAAAATTTCCAAGTGTTCTCTATACCCACGGGGCGGCTTGAACTCACGATCCCAAGCTCAAGAGTTGCCTGCTCCGTCGAGTGAGGCAGCCAGGTGCCCCTCCTGTGTGCCTTTTACCACCACACCACCTCCCCTCCCCTTCCACCCCACGCACAACCCTCAACGAGCACCGATCTATTCTCCATTTCTATCATTTTGCCATTTCAAGAATGCTAAATAAATGAAATCATGTGACTCAGCCTTTTCCTCCTCCGTGGAGATTCACCCAAGGTGTCCCGTGTTTCGCTGGTTTATTCCTTTCCTTTGCCGAGACGTAGTCCACATGATGGCTGTGCCGCAGTCTCTTTAACCACCCCCCCCGGGGGAACTTTGTGCGGTGACGAGCAGACCCCATGGAGAGGCAGTGCATAGCTTTGCTGCCCTGAATGCCTGGCAAGGTTGTGGGCTGGAAAGGCTGAGAAGCTATGGAAACATTGTTTTCAGAGTTACAATGATTTGCACCAGAACAGGGACATTCCAAACGGTTGGCTGGTTGAGGGGCAAGGAGTGAAATGGACATCGGCTGGTTGCTCTTATGGTGATGGGGGGCTTACTATCCCCCCCTCACCCCTGACAGAGGAGGAAGCAGGCTCCTCACTGCAGGTCACAGGGCTGATGAGGGGCGGGCTAGCTTCCCCACCCGCCCCCCCACCCCCAAGGCCTCTCAGAGGGTGGCAGCCTGGGGCCCATGAGGACGGGCTTCCCCTTCTGCCCATATTGACAGTTTTTCTCTTTCTGGAGGGAGAACAGAGACCATGTCTGACATGGAAGAGGTGGCGGAAGAGTACGAGGAGTGAGTATCTGGAGCAGCCTGTCTGGGGTGCTGGCCCCCTTCCCACCCCGCCCCTCTCACCTGGCCCAGGAGCCTGCTGTGGGGGGGAGGGGAGCAGCTGTGTCCGTTTTGGGGATCTGACCTGTGCTTCTGTGCCTCTGGGCTGCGGATCCTGGGCTGGCCACAGGCTGGGAGACTTTTGGAAATAAAGAGGCTCAGCTCCCAGGCTCAGCTGCGGTCCCACCTGGCTACGACACCAGGAGGTAGAGCTTAGAAGCTGTGTCTCCTGAAAACGTTCAGTGACTGTCCCGAAGCCACAGAGCTGATTGTGCTCCATAAAAGCCAAATCAGAGCTCAGTGGTAGCACTTGTCTGAGAACCGTGCTCCTTCCAAAGTGCCCTGTCCACCGCCCCGCCTGGGGACAGCCTGGGGGTGGGACACTGGCAGCCAATCTAACGATGATCTCCTGGACGGTGATGCTCACCAGGGAGGACTCAGAGGTATCAGGATACAGAGCTCCTGCCCTCGTGGGATTTGCTCTCCTATGGGCTGTCAAGATGTCAAATGTTGGAAGTAATCAGCCAAGAGGGGCTGGGCTTGGAAGGTGGGCTGTGGGTAGTGCAGGGGCTCTAAGGAGGGGGAGAGCCGTGGGGGCTGGGGTAGTCAGGCTTACCTGCGCAGGATTTGGATAGGGAGAGAAGGGTGAGGGAAAGGTGTTCTAGGGTCTAGTCTGGCAAAGCTCAGCGCAGGGAGAGAGTGGTTAAGCGGGCAGATGCTGGAGAGACCAAGCAGAGGTTTGGGGACCCTGGATGAGAAGACTGGGCCCGATAGGGGTGCTTTGTAGGTGGGCCAAGGAGGGTGAGCTCCATGAGGCAATGAGGGAAATAAAGAACAGACTTACCTTCAGGAAAGACCAGTGTGTGTGTGTGGTGTGAGTGTGTGTGTGTGTGTGTGTGTGTGTGGTGTGCCACTGACAACGTCTCCTTTTGCACGGCAGGGAGCAGGAAGGTAAGCACACGCTTGTGTACTCGTTTGGACGAAGGGCAGCCCGGGTGGAAACTGACTCACCTCTTGTCTCCTCTCTTGCGGCCGTGCTCTTCTCGCCTGAGCAGAAGAAGCTGTGGAAGGTACGGAGCTCGGGCAGAGGGAGGGCCAGAAGAGAGAGACCCCGGGAATCCAGTATCCGGGAGCCCTGGGAACACGGGTTGTCTGTCCCTGCCCCCCACTCCCAGCTGAGCCAAGTTCCTCCGACAACCACGGCTTCTAAATGGGAATCAGTCCTGGCCTTGGTTGCTCAGGTCTTCAGCAAAAGGCTTAAACCTGTTCCCACTGTCTGTCATTTTGCTCACACAGAATCACCACTTTTTCCAATTAATTATTTTTTATTTTTTTCTCTATTTTTTTTTTTACCATGGAAAGTTTTAAATGCATGTGCAAGTAGCAAAAATAGAATTACATACACCCCCCCACCCCTGCTTCCCCAAGCGCCCAGCATCTGGCTTCTAAAATCCTCAACTATGGCCAATCTTTTCTCATCTATTCTTCATCTGCCCTCAGTCATTCTAGAGCAGACATCCCGAATCTCCCCAGACATCGTATCATCGCGTGCTTAAGTAGTTCAATAGATATTGCTAAAAGATGAGCACTATTTAAAGAAAAACATAACTCATAACACCATTATCACCTCTAAACACATTCAACTTGATAATTTTTCAAATGAGATTATGGAAGCATTCAGTTATCTGAAACATTTAAAAAAAGATTTTAGTTATGTATTTGAGAGAGAGAGCGAGAGCGCACGAGTGGGGAGGGGGAGAGGTAGAGGGGGAGGGACAAGCAGATTCCCCACTGAACGTGGAGCCTGACGCTGGGCTTGATTCCTGAGATCATGACCCTGAGACCATGTCCTTGAGATCGTGACCTGAGCCGAAACCTAGAGTTGGACGCTTAACCGACTGCTCCAGCCAGGCGTCCCGCTGGAACATTTGAGATAAGCATGAAGACATCATTATCTTCTGGAAAGTCCGTTTTGACCCATAGACCCATTCCTACTCTGGTCTGTTCTCACAGTTCTTTCCTCAGCCTTATGCCTCATATCCCCATGAAAGAACACCCTAACCTTTGTCTCTTCCTGAGTGCTTGACACATGGAAGTGATTGAGGCCTCACTCTAGTCCCTGCCCAGCGCCCCAAGTGGCCCAGAATAGCCCTCAGTCCCCTCAGGCTTCTGCTCCCCAGGTGGGTTGCATCCTGACCCTTAGAGGCTCAGCAAATTCTCCGAAGTCACATTTCGGCACACGGCGTGTGGACATCAGGAGAAGGGGCTTCCGGAAGGTCTAGGGAGAGAGCCAGGGGCTTCCGTAGGAAGTGCCTTCTTCCCGAAACCTTCCAAGGAAAACGAGGAGCCTCTCACACATTTAGAGCTCTTCCAGGGTGCCTGGCCAAGGAGTAGACACAGGAGAAACTCACGGGGGAAACTGAGAGGGGCCACGGAGTCACTTTATTTTTCAAGGAACACCAAATACGTCAGAAGCTATTTGAAATATTTTTTGAATCAAAAATCTAGCTGGCTCCACTTTTTGCTGTGTTCCCTGCCTAAATCTCGGTACAGTGGCTTTTCCTTTGCTTTGGAGGACTTGCCAGCTGGTGAGTTTCTGGGGGCGGTATTTGAGATACAGACCTTTGGATTTGGGACTAATCTGCCTGCAACACACAGTAGGATTTGGCTGTGAATTAACAAAATAATTCTCTGCTGTGCTGGTGGACTGAGCTCCACGTAGCATCTGCCTTGCTTGCAATGAATGGACTCCACCTGCCTCCCACATAGCTAAGTCCCCGGCGATAAATGACCAAGAAAGAGCGAGGTTGAAAGGCATGGCCACTAAGCCTACAGAATGGACAAGGCCGTGTCTCTTCTTCCAGCAGAGAAGGAGGACCAATTGCTGTAAGCTCTTCCTTTGGGCAGATGTTTGCATACCGGCGTGCTGGTCTGTTCCCTCAGTGCGACAATGCTGTGCCTTCCTTAGACAGGGGCTCCTTCAACCAGACCAGGCACACCTGTCCTGTGCCAGGCACCCCAGTGGGGCTTTCAGAACTGTGACTCCTGGAAACTGGAGATGTTTTGTGGGATATTGGAGAGGCTCACGCAGGGTAGGAACATGGGAGAAGTTTGATGGCAGTGAATTGTTCCCACTCTGCTCTTTGGGGCCTCTGCCTTTGTGTCTAGAGGCAGAGCAGGAAACGGCCAGGTCCCATTTACTGAATGACTCCCATGGGCCAGGTAACTGCTAGGTGCTGTGCGCATGGTCGATCATTTCATCCCTACATAGACGGAGAAGTGAGGATGATTATTTCCATTTTACGGACAAGGCACGTGGGAAGCTGCTGATAAGTGAATCGCCCAAGTTGCTAGAAGTGGTGAATCAGGTATTAGGACCGGAGTTCAACTCCAAAGCCCATGCTCAGAACCATGTGCTGTCCCCCTGCTCCCGTCCCTGTCCTTCTGCTCCCAGACTAACCTGTCTCGCTTCTCCCCTTCGCTGCGGCCACTCCCTGACCCCCAGAAGAGGAGGACTGGAGAGAGGACGAAGACGGTAGTACAGCTTTTACTTTCCTGTGCTTTCTGCTCCCTGCTGTCCTGAGCCTGGCTGCGGTAGCCAGGCCCTGTTCTGTGGCAGAGTCGGGGGGAGGGGGGCACAGGTGTGGAGTGGATCAGTCACTTCCTCCCAGCCTCAGAGGGGCCAGACCACCAGCTCCTTTCCCTGGTTCCTGATCTTTCTCCTGGGCTCGGTGGTGGGAAGGACCCAGGCTGGCTTGTTCCCCAGCTGCTCTGAATGTGGCTACAGAGGGGGACTAATGTTTGGAATGAGTGGCCTTTCTCTGCCCCCGCTGCCCATACTGGGCCCTCCCTCTGAGCTGGACAGCACCCAGGCAGGGTGGCCAGGGCGTGAGGGGCCAGGGGACAAAGTTATCTGAAGAGCAGCTGGGGGAACTGGAAATAGCCCTAGCAGAAAGGACGTGACGTCAGCCTTCAAATGTGCACAGCTGTGGGGTGGTGGGGGCCTGGACTTGTTCCCGGGCCCTGGGGAAAGGGTTAGGCCAAGGGGGACAGATTTGGGCTGAAGTTTAGTAAGAGCTTTCTCATAGTGATGTCTCAAGACGCGGTGGGTGGTCTGGGGAGGCTGGGAGCGTCTCGGTGAGCGTGTTGCCTGACCACTGGATCAGGGTGGGGGGTATTCTACAGAGAACCGAAACATTAGATGGCGTGGGGGGAGGGGTTAGCAAGATGGCCTGAAGAGGACCCCAAAGCTGGCCATACTCTTGCTGGCCAGCTTTCTACTCTCACCCCTTCTGGAAGGATCTTCTTGGAGGTAAGGATCCTGTGGGGATCAAAGAAGAGACATCCCCAGGCCCAGACCTAGGAAACTAGGACAGAGAGCATCAGGCAGAGTGATTGGTGGCCGGTGTTTCTTTCACCATGGCCCCTCTCTCTCCCGCTCTGAGGCTTTTTCTTCTCCCTCTGCCAGGAGGCCACCGCAGGTCAGCCCAGCCGTCAGTGAGCGTTCCCTAGCACCTCGTACAGGCAGAGCCCCGTGCCTGGCGTCACCCTGTCTTATCTGTCTGCTCCAAGTGCCTGACTTGGGTGGGGACCATATCCTGCCAAGCAAGGGGATGAAAATAGAAAAATCCTATCAACTCTCTGGACAGTACAGATGTCTACACGGGGGGCATCTCATCCGCCCACCCATAGTCTTGCCATTCTGGTTTCCTTTAGATACGGATGAAGGGTCCCTAGAGATACTGAGTTCAGGGCAGGGGTTCCCCAACACCGCACCTTAAGCAGGATACGTCCTATGGTGTGAGATCCCTGGGGGGAACGTTCGGGGAGGAAGGTTGGGGAATGGGGTGGAGTCCTATTGCCAGGGAGGCTGCTGGGGAAAGGTGCTAAGTCAGGCGGAAACAGCTAGCCACCAGGCCTTCCCACCCTCCGCAATGAGCCTTGCCAGGCCCGCAAGCCCTTCTCTGCTGGTACCCGCAGCACCTACCACACCCTAACACGATGCTACCCTAGACTTCCAGGCCTTCCAGTGGCTTTCTGGTAGAGCACAGGTCTCCATGCTCAGAAAGGCCCACTTCCAACTCCCAAACTCCAGGAGAGGCAAGTTTAGACCAAAAGGACTCTTCACAAGCCTGATCGTGCCCTTCTGTCATGGTTGACCAGGGTCGGCAAACATTTTCCGTAAAGGAGCGGATAGTAAATATTTTAGCCTTTGCGGGCCACACACTACCTGTTGCAACTACTGAACTTGGCTGTGCTGTGGCAAAGACAGCCGTAGGCAGTATATACATGACTGGATGTGGCTGTGTTCCAATAAGACTTTATTTACGGAAACAATCTGGGGGCCAGATTTGGCCCTTGGGCCAGAGTTTGCCAACTTCTGGTTTAAACCCAGAACTCAGCAGCCCCTTGTTATTCATATCGGTGACCCCCAAATTCATCCGGATCCTGGATGTTGCTAACCTCCGTCCCCAGCCTTCTCTGATCTGGGTTCTGCCTGCTAGCCTAAGTAGGGGCCTTGGGTGTTCACTGTGTCTGGCTCACTTCTCCAGAGCAGGACGAGGCAGCCGCAGAAGAGGCTGAAGGTGAGGCTGAGACGGAAGAGACCAACGCAGAAGGTAAGGCTCTGTCCGGGGTGAGGGTGCGAGGCGCTTTGTCACGGTGCTTTGGGGCATGGCGGGAGCCCCCAGAGGCACTCCTATGGTGCTAGAAAATCCACCTGGAACCGAGTTCCAGCCTGTGCAGCAGCACGTCCTTTCTGGGCTGGGATCCAGATGCCAACGGTCCGGTCAATGACCTTGACTGTGTGCTGCTTTCGTGTCAGGCAGAGCCTTGCGCCCAGGGGCAGGTGTGTGAATAGACACTCCCTGACCGCGGGAGCCGGCGGGGTGCTCTTTGGTTAGGACCTGTGTGTGGGGAAGCCTCTTGGCAGGGGGACTTGAGCCTAGAACAACAACCTCAGTGATTTCTCATGTTGTTTAGGAGATGGACAAGAAGGGGACGCTAAAGAAGCCGAAGGTAAGGACTGTGGGACATCAGGAGAAACGTGTTGGGGTGTCAAGGGAACCCATACAAGCAGCTTTGGGGGAGACTGCCCACCAGGCTCCCTCCAGGGAGGTGGGCAAGGAGGGGCTCAGGGGAGGGTAAGACAGAAGTTGGTGACCATGCAGGTTTTGGGTGTTGGGCTCCAAACCTCTGTGCCCTGCATTCCAGAGAAGTTGCCTGGGTGGTGCCCTGTGGGAGAGGGGACCAAAGTCCAGTCCCCGATTTGAGTAGGGCCCCCAGAAGTCACGTGACCTACACATACAAGACTCCTGGAACTCAGGCAAAATCACTTGTAAAGTTTGGTGTCTATATGATGAAATCCCAAGACATAGATGGGCCATGTGGTGGGTCGCTGCAGTGGTCCTTGTCGTGTGGCAGGCTTTGGAAAGGGTTCAGTGGTCCCAGTCACATCTCTGGAGGGGAGGGACAGCCAGCTGGGTCTTGGCATCATGCCCATCAGCTTCCCCCTGGAGGCCAGGAAGTCCAGGGAGCAACCAAGGAGGCAGAGACCTGGGAGGGGACTCTGGGGCCAGAATCCCCTGGGACAGTGCCATGCGACCCCACCTCACTGGGAAGCAAAGCTGCCTTGCCAGAACTGGTGAATGAGAATTGGCTTGGAAGTTTCTCTCTGGGAGTGTGTGCTTCCTGTGAGGGCCCAGCTGTGCCCTGAGATGTCCCCTGGGAGCTGCTATGGGAGCATCTTCGTGATGCTCCTGGAACCAGGAATCCCCGGGGGCTGGAAGGAATGCACTGTACAGGTGAGGAAATGGAGGGCCATGTGTGTACCCAGCTCATCAGGGGCAGAGCTGGGACCACATCTGGGGCCTCCTGACCCTGTGGCTATGTGCTTCTCCCTTCTCCAGATGGCCCAGTGGAGGAGTCCAAACCAAAGCCCAGGTGAGTGGGACACACCTGTGGTGAAGCCCTGAGAGTAGAGTGCCAGTGAGGAGGGATGATTAGGGCAGGACGGAGTGCCGTATGGCACAGTAGGCATGCGCTGGGGGGTGCGGCAGACACAGGCCACCATGTACGGTTGTATAGGTTGTGCACTGTACAAGAGCCGGCTTGAGGGAGAGCGGGGGCTCAAGTGCACCCCACACTCCATTACCAATTGCATATCCTGTCATGGACAGCACTGTATTCATCCAGAGGGAAGGGGTGGACTGGTTAAGGCCCTGGACAGATACCCTCTCCTATCCCACAGCACGGCTGGAACACCTTCCTCTGTAGCTGAATTGGGACCCGAGGGAAGAGGGAAGAAAATCTGGGAGAGCTGAGCAATGACGCTGTGCAAGCCTTGGTGGCTTCACAGTGTCACAGAGGGGCGGGGCAGGGTGGCTTAGTGCCCCCGCATGTGAGAGCACATGGAAGCTGTGGGTATTGGGGCTGGGGGGGTAGCGGGGGTTGGGGGGCAGCGAGAATCCCTCTTGGCTAATGCTCAACCTGTCAGCAGATGGCGTCTCCGCCCACACTGGTGGGCTTCTCCCTGTTTCCACGGGACCTCCTGAAACCAGCCCCGGAGACAATCCCAGCTCTGCTCCTTTGTCCAGTGCCTTTCCCTTTGCAGGCCCTTGATGGACATCACAGTATCTCATTTCAGCCCTACCCAGACCTGAGGGCAAATGGGGAAACTGAGGACCAGAGCCCACTGGACCTGGTGTCACACAGCAAGCATGCGTTGGGGTGGGGACCAAACCACAGGACTCCAGGGCTCATGGAAGATTCTGCGGGGTCAGCCACACGTGTTGTAGCTTCTCCACTTCCTAGCTGTGTGGTTTTGAGCACGTCACTACCTCTGAGCCTCAGGTGTCTTCGACGAGATGGGTGGTCCCTATGTTGTGGGTGTAGGGGCAGAATGAAGCCAGAGGGCACGTGTGAAAGAGCCTGGCGGCCCCGCGTGTGAGGCTGCTGTCCTCGACAGCTTTCACTGTTGCGGCCGTGCTCCTGCAGGAAGGAGAAGGGCCCTGCCTACCCTGGGCACCCACAGTCCCCTGGGTTCACGGATTCCCTCCTCTTTCTCCAACAGACCATTCATGCCCAACTTGGTGCCCCCCAAGATCCCCGATGGGGAGAGAGTAGACTTTGATGTGAGTGCGCCTGCGGGGAGAGTGGGCCCGGGCTGGTAGTGGTTGCTCAGGCCCGGAGGGGACCTGGGGGGGCCGGCGGGGGTGGGGTGACGTGGCAGTGGGATAGCGTTCGGCACAGGCCTGGCTGGGCATCATCCTGGGTTCAGGCCACTGTGGCCCCTTCCCTGGCCGGGCCCCCAGCCCGCCTGTCCCTTCTGCTTTGCGGAGGGTGCCACCTGCATATCCACTCTCCTCTGGACCGTGGGGGTGGCCACTGAGCCTGCTGTGCGTTCGCAGGACATCCACCGGAAGCGCATGGAGAAGGACCTGAACGAGCTCCAGACGCTGATCGAGGCTCACTTTGAGAACAGGAAGAAGGAGGAGGAGGAGCTCATCTCCCTCAAAGACAGGATTGTGGGTGTCCAGTCTGCCATGGAGATGCCCCCAGAGGCCGCGCTCTGTCCTCCACCCTCTATGTGAGGCCCCGCCTCCTCCAGGCAGCCTTCCCTGGAGCCCCTGGCCCTGAGGGAAGTGGGCTCTCCCTCAGGATCCCCGGGGCCAGGAGCCGCTCCGGAGGCCCTGCACTGTGGCTTCTCAGCCCCGCCTGCCCGCACCATCAGACTGGATGGTCCTTGGCAGCCGAAGCTGCTGATTGTCCCTGGGCGCCCTGGGCTCTGGCTGTGGGGTGACCAGTCAGATGTCTGTTGTCCCACCTCTGCCCCGGCCTCCCTCACTGGACACAGCTTGCCCTATTAATGCAGGGAGGATGATGTGGCCTCTGCTGGAGAGAGGGGGGTTATTTTGTTGCTTTGTTTCTCTCCCCACCACACTGGCTGCGCATCGGCCCAGGGCTGCGCCGCTCCGGCTGGCCGCCGAGGGTTTGGCCATCTGTCGGTGACCGCGGAGCAGCTGCCGGGCCGGGGCCAGCGTGGGGCCAGGGCTGTTGCCCTCTGGGCAGACGGGAGAAACCTGCCTGACATTTTTCACATCGTTGAGGACAACCCCATGATGAGTGCTGTTCAGTGCAGGTCCCCTGCACACGCCCGCCGCGGCCTGTCTGTATTTAGCTGGCCCACCTGTCGAGTGGCCGTCTCTATCCGGTCCACGGAGCTGGCTGAGAGCAGAAGCCCTTGCGGGCAGGGCCTGCGCTGCCCTGAGACTCGGAGGGGAACATTCCCTGTGGCTTCTCTTGCCACTGCTTTCCCTGGTTGCTCCCGGCACCTCTGATGACACCCCCTCCCTGGGCACGCCCTGGGCAGGCTTGGCCTCTCTCCCCACAGGAGAAGCGGCGGGCCGAGCGGGCCGAGCAGCAGCGCATCCGGAATGAGCGGGAGAAGGAGCGTCAGACTCGCCTGGCTGTGAGTGACCCCTAGTCCAAGGCCCGCAGAACGCCCCCACTGTGCTTCCAGCTCCTTCCAGGCCCCCCGGCCCCTCTCTCTTCATACACACTGATTCAGTCCACGAGCCCTTGGAGAGCGCTGGGCATTGTTTGGATTCTGATGATACACAGTAAACAAGACAGAAATGTCTGGGTCCGCCTGAACTTACTATTTGATAAGACCCTCCATCCAGCAATTCCACGTCTGGGTATTTACCCGAAGATGAAACCACGAATTTGGAAAGATATCTGTCCCCGTTCAGTGTAGCCTTATTTACAGTGGCAAAGGCATGGAAGCAAGCCATGTGTCCGTCGATGGAGGAACGGATAAAGAAAATGCCCACACACACACACACACACACACACACACACACACACACACACTGGAATATGATTACTCAGCCATGAAAAAAGAAGGAAATCTTGCCATTTGTGAGAACATGGGTGGACGGACCTTGAGGGTATGACGCTAAGTGAAATAAGTCAGACGGTGAAGGACAAATATCGTACGATTTCACTTACACGTGGAATCTGAAACAAACCAAACCCAAAACACCAAGCTCGGAGATGCAGAGAACAGACTGGTGGTTGCCAGAGACAGGGGGTGAGGGTGTCCGAAATGGGTGGAAGGGCTGAAAGGTGCAAACTTCCATCATAAGACAAGTGGGTCCCCTCCAGCCCCCCACCCTGCCCTTGCGCTGGCTCCCGGGGCACGGAAGGCCCCATGGCCCTCTTCCTGTGTTGCTGCTGGAGGTCCTTCCAGAACAGCAGGCCTCCTCAGGGGGCTCCCTGCCAGAGGGGATGAAGGGATCCACCCTTGGGAATCATTCTTCCCTCATTCATCCACAGAAGTGCTCACAGCTCCCGGTGCCAGGCCCTGTGCCGGGGGTGGGGGGGTCCCCTCAGGGGGCTTCTTGCCTGGTGGAGAGAAAGCTCCACTCAGTGGACCCTTAAAGACTACAGACTTCGGCCCAGTGTCAGGGGTTCGTGTCCCCACCCCTGATTTGCTCTCTTCCTCCCCTCCCGGAAACCAGGAGGAGAGGGCCCGACGAGAGGAGGAGGAGAACAGGAGGAAGGCCGAGGATGAGGCCCGGAAGAAGAAGGCTTTGTCCAACATGATGCACTTTGGGGGCTACATCCAGAAGGTAGGTCAGGGAGCAGCAGCTGGGGTCTTCAGGGCATCCTGGTGTATGGGGAGGAGTGGGGTGTCCACAGACTTCAAGTCGGATCCCAGGAAGAAATTCCTACCTGTGTGTGAGAGACAGAAGCTGCCTCTTGCCCACCTCCCTCCGAGCTGGCTCTCTGCCTGACTGTGGCTTTCCCCAAGAGGGGCCCCCTGGGGTGGGGGCTCCAGGCAGAGGCCCCCCAACCCCCCATGTCAGCGATGCCCGGAGCCCCCCAAGGTGGATGGTACATCTGGAAGGGCCCTGTGCCTAGAATCAGAGCTCTGGTGGGAGACCCGGATCTTACAGCTGTGTGGTCTCGGGCAACCTCAGAGCCTATTAGCCCATCTGTAAAATTGGTTTAATGTTGTCTGCCCGGCCTGCTCCAAACTCAGGTGGGCTAACGCGGCCAGCATCTGTCCTACGCAGCTGTGAGATGTTTTATTCCTGCAGACTCCCTCAGCTCCTAATTTTTGTGCCCTACTCCTGCTAGGTACTCCATTCTCAGGGGAGGAGAGGAAACATAAAATTGATTTTCTCTATGCAGTGGAGAGATCAGAACATTTTCTTAGATTTCTAAAGTCCCCAGCTCAGAAGCAGACCAGCCTGCCTGCTTCCGTCCCCACAGTGACCACTCCAGCCAGACTTTTGGCGTGGCCCTGCTCTCAAAACAGTCCTTGCTTCACCCCCAGACTCCTGTCCTAATAAACAAGGTTGCCTACAATGAGCGTCTGAATCACCTTCTGCTTCTCCCCTCTCTGCCTTTGCCTTCGGCCCTGTGCTCTGCTCTCTCTCTGTGTCTCTGTCCGGGTCTCGTTCTTTCTCTCTGGGTCTTTCTCTCATGGTGTCCTGGCTCTGCAGGCCCAGGTGGGTACAAAAACCTCTAACCCTCTTCCTCCTCATGGTTTTGGGGGTTCCCTGGGAGGGGAGGGTGCCTGGCTGGAGGGGTGGAGTGTGGAGAGTGGGTTCGTGGGAGGAGGGAGCCGGGAAAGGGAAGAATTTGGAAAGGCAAAGGAATAAAGGACTGAAATGGCCCTCCTGGCCCCTGCCTCAGTTTCTTTGGGAAATCCAGGCAGTTGATGGTGTGGGTGTCTCAGGAAGAAGAGGACAAGGACCTGATCCTTCTGCAGGCCTTGCCTTACTCCCTATTGGGTTTTGGGAGGGTTAGGGGAGAGGAGGGGTATTCTCTAGCTAACTCCCCTGCTTGTCACTCCTTCCAGACGGAGCGGAAAAGTGGGAAGAGGCAGACAGAGCGGGAGAAGAAGAAGAAGATTCTGGCTGAGAGGAGGAAGGTGCTGGCCATCGACCACCTGAATGAGGATCAGCTGAGGTGGGGGCTGGGGTGCTCAGGGCATTGCATACATCTGCGCGGGAGGGCAGAGGGGCAAAGGGAACATTCTCACCATGCACCACCAGGAGGCGCTGCCACACCACATATTTTTTCCCAAAGTCTCTTTTGGTGGGAGCGGAGTTAGGCAGAGCTGGTCAAGCCATCTCTGTGCTTTGCCTCCAGGGAATAGGGAAAGAGAACTGAGCAGGCACCTCACCCCTCTGAGCTTCTCCTTACCCGCCTGCACCCAAGGGGTGGGAAGGGGGAGTGCTAGAAGGGCTTTTCCCTCTTCCCCCGGAACTCCGCCCTAGCGGCCCCTGATATCTGTTTCTAAGCACTGGGCACTGCCATCTGGCCCCATGCTGAGCTAGGCGGGCTGGGGGTCCCCTTAGCAGGCCTGGAGGTGGAAAGGAGGGCTGGGGCCTCTGGGGGCTGGGTCAGATTTGAGGTACAGGCAGCTGGAGGCCCTTCCTTATTGTTCCCTCCCCCTCCCCCATCCCCACGCTGGCCGGTGCAGGGAGAAGGCCAAGGAGCTGTGGCAGAGCATCTACAACCTGGAGGCAGAGAAGTTCGACCTGCAGGAGAAGTTTAAGCAGCAGAAATACGAAGTGAGCCTGCTCCTGCTCCCCTCCCCCATCCCATGCTCCTCCTGGTGTGATCAGGTCCTACATTGCGGCTGCCCTCAGGCCCCTTTCCCCGGTCCCTGCCACCCATCACCCCGCCAGCTCACACACCTGCCCGGGTGTCTTGTCTCTGACAACGCTCCATGTCCACCACTGGGCTACAGCTTGCTGGAGAGGTCGGATGGTTCACTGGCTGGGGCTGAGCAAAGACCCGTTTCTGGGGTTCCAGCCCTGGGGGTCTCCCTCCCTTCTGTCCCTGAAGGCCTTGAGGCAGCGGCTCAGACGCACTGAGCCAGATGGGAGAAGCAGGAGGCACAGAGCGAGGCCTCCGGGGGAGAGGAGGCCCCACCAGAGACGTAGCTGCCTCACCTCTCCCTGCGTACCCCGAGGCCCCGTGTGGGCACAGCCGGCTGAGCATCAGACTCCCAGCCTGGAGGGTCCCAGGTGTACAGACAGCAGGCAAGAGTCGGCTCAGCCAGCATCGGTCCCTCACGCTTCCCCAGAGGCCTTCTGCCTCTAGGAGCCCAGCTTCCCTTTCGGGGCCTGCTTTCCTGTGCCTCCCGTGCGACGGGCCCCTCCTCTGAGCGCAGCTCAGGCCCCCGTGGCTGCAGAGAGACAATTTTGTGCAGTGGCAGTGAGCGTGGACTTTGGAGCCTCACTGCCTGGGTTCTGCTGCTAGCTCTGCCCCTTACCGGCTGTGTGACCCTGGGCCAGTCACTTACTTTCCCTTGTTTCCGTTTCCCAGCTAAATGACAAGGATACCAGTGGGCCCTATTTCACAGGGCTAGTGTGAGACTTACAGGTGTACTAATGGTAATAATAACAGTAATAGTAGAAGTTATGCCTCACAATAATGCTGTGGGTTAATATTTGGGAAAGTGCTCGCCGGGCAGCCTCCCCACGAAGTGCTCGGTGGGTATTAGCTACTCTCGGGGCCTCACCAGGGCTGGGCCCTCCTCTTTCCCTCTGGTCCCACATTTCACTCTGCACCTGGCCTGTCTGGCTTAGATTTGGCCCAACTACAGGGCGGCGAACTGTGGGTGTGGCACGTGGCCGTACTGTCCCTCTTGAGCACCTGGGCACGAGTGCCTGGGGCGGGGGGTATCGGGCTGGGCTGGGGCTGTTCGGAGGGCTTCCTGAGGCCCAGCCTTGCACAGATTCTCAGAAAGCCTCATTATGCCACCCTTGTCCTGAGCCTTCCATAGCTTTGGGACCCCACAGTGACAGGCCACCGGGGTGGCCAGGAAACCTTTCCTTGGCTTCTGCGTGAGGGACCTGGGCCCCTCTGGATCCCTAACCCTTCTGACCCTCACAGCATTGCTGCCTCTCCCTTCCCCTCCCCCTTCCTCCTCTTTCCCTCCTTCTCCCCGTCCTCCCACCTCTTCCAGAACTATGCAAAGCCGGCTTCTCCCTCACCCCCAGCCACCTGGGACCTGAGTCAATGAGCTCCAAAGTTACCCTGTCTTTCCCACTTACAGATCAATGTTCTCCGAAACAGAATCAATGATAACCAGAAAGTGTAAGTTTCTATGTCCTTCCATCACCCAGCCTTGCCTCCGCCTTCCCTGTGTTCCAGCCATCCCACTGCTCCTCTGAGGGCTCTGGCTCCCACCCCTCCCGCCTCCCCTTCAGGGCACACGCTGCTTCCTCCTTGGGCTCCCCCATGCTCACTGCTCAGTGGGGAATAGAGTGCAGGGCTCCAGAGGACTCCCTCCAGCCCAAGGCTGCTGCCCCACTCTGCCTCAGGAGGCAGCTCCAGGCTGCCCCTCTCAACCCTCGGC
Source organism: Ursus maritimus (assembly GCF_017311325.1). NCBI lineage: Eukaryota > Metazoa > Chordata > Mammalia > Carnivora > Ursidae > Ursus > Ursus maritimus. Next base: position 100,965,793 of record NW_024424452.1, on the reverse strand, counting down.
ATCACCCCCTCGGCCTCCTCCCTGTGGAGACCTGCTGCCCTGGCCTGGGTCCCGCTTCTGACTGGGCCCTGCTTCCTTTGCAGCTCCAAGACCCGCGGGAAGGCCAAAGTCACTGGGCGCTGGAAGTAGGGGCAGCAGTCCCCTTCACTGAAGATCCTCACTGTGTCCCTGTCCTGCTCGTGCCCAGCTTCTGGGGCCCTCCTGGGCACTGGAGACAAACTCCGGTCTGGAAACCAGGAGCTGGCCCGGCTGGGAGCTGCTCTTCGTGCCTGTATCCCCACAAGCCCACGCATGCCAATAATAAAAGCCAACACACATCGCATGTCTTTTCTGTCAGCTCCCCTTCAGAGGGAGGGAAACTGAAGTGAGAGCCTGTCTCACAGGGAGTCAGGGCCGAGAGCAGACCCTCAGGGACACAGGCCCCTGGTAACTGCTAAACTCAAAGGAACCCCCTCCCACCTGCTTCCGGAGGGGAGAAGGCGGCTGGGCCCCGGGAAGGCACCGGCTTACTCAGGGCCCTGGGCCTCACAACAGCAGAAGGGCTTATGACGGGAGCTGCTGTGAGTCACCGTGAGGCCCACTGGGGGAAGCGCTGAGTGTGGGGACATGCGTTCCTGTTCCTGTGTGAGTCACTCCTTGGGAACAATGGAGGCCTTTTCTCTTTCTCTTCCTGGGACTAGGAAGCAGGCGTCTGAGGGACAGGGAGCCCTTGAGGAAGGAAAGAGGGCCAGTTTCATCAGGTAGCTTTTCAGGCAAAGATGAGCTGCTGAGAGGCCTGGGCTGGGAGGAGTGCTTCAGCTTTCTCCCTTCCCGCCATTTGCAAGTCCTCTAGGGCTTGAGCGCAAACCAGGGACTACAGGGTCCCTGAGTTGAAGACAGCATGGCACCATGGAGCCCAGCTGGCAGAAGGGAAACGATGTGGGATGGTAGAACCCCCAACTCAACAGCTCCCTAGAGGAACCCCTGAATGTGGCGCCCCCATGCCTCTGCTCCAGCCGCTCCCTCTGCCTGGAAGCCCATCCCTCAATTCTCCACTCGTCATCCACCACAGGGAGCCCCACTGTCCCTGGGAAGTCTTCCCATGGTCTTCCACACAGGGCGATTCATCTCTCCTTGTTCTGAGCACCCCGGACCCTCCCGTAACTGCTTCCACGGTTATGCTTCTAATACTACACTGTGTTCCCTTTGTACTTGCTGGCATCATCCTTCCGACTCTCGAGAGACAACATAGACCCACTTATCCTGTGCCACGTGCCAAGCGCAGTAATAGATGGCCAGGATACAGAGATGCAAAGGATATGGTCCCTGGGCAATGAGGAGGGGCTTAGCCTGGGGTCTTGGCCTCATTCCTTATCCATCCATCCATCCATCCATCCATCCAATAAATGTCTCCTGAGCACCAAATATGTGCTAGGCACTGTGTCAGGAGTAGGTGATGCTGAGATTTAAATAGGCACATCCCCGCCCTTGTGGAGCTCACAGCCCAGTGGGAAAGAGGCAGCCAACAGAAGATTCCAGCTCAGTGTCACAGCAGGCAGGGCAGAAGGTGCTGGGGAAGCACAGACAAGACGCACCCCATCTGGCATTGGTGAGCAGGAGGGCTTTCTGGAGGAAAAGGTTTCTACATCAAGTCTCAGAAGATAAGAAGAAGAAGGTCAAGGACAGGGGCCAGGAATGGGAAGAGGGAATAGCACATAGAAAGCCCTAGAAGTGAGAGCTGGCCCGGTGTGTTTGAAGAGCCCCGGTTACCACAGAATCCAAGAGCTTCTGGTGGGGAGCAACAAGGGCTTCTGGAAGTGGCCAAAAGGCAGGAGGTGGAAGCAGGGCCTTAGGGCTCCCACCACTGTCTCTGGGAGACCTACTGTAGCCCCACCCTCCCTGCTACCAGAGAGAGGGGCATGGAATCCAGAACTGAAACTCCAGGGTTCTCCAACCGCCAAATCCCCATGGGGGCTGCACATCTTGTCTCAGCCTCTCCTAGGAGCAGCAAGAGGGAGTGATGAAGATGTGGTCCTGGGTCCTGCTTCCTGCACCTCCTTTCCCACCAGGGTCCTCGTGACCATCCTTCTGCCCTAGTAGGTGTGGTCTCTCCTTCAATGACCATACTCGGAGGGGGACATGGAGGCAGCCTTGTGGACTTACTCTGAGACTCCCTGAGGCCAGGTCCCTCTTGTCCCTTTTCTCCTGAAGTCATCCAGTGTTTAGGGAAGACCCTGTGAGTGCCCCAGACACTGTCCCCACACGAAGCTTCCCATGCTCTGACTCTGTACGTCACCCGAACAAGAACACTGCGGGGTGACCCGGGTGCTGCGTCCAGATGGAAGCCCCGCAGATAGCTGGTCTGCATGGGGCTTGGGGCATTTGTCTCTATTTGTCCTACTTGCCAAGGAGAAAAGCAGATGAGGGTCAGGGTGCAGGGGCATACACGGTCATCAGCCCAAGGCAGGAGCCCTTCCAAATCCAACAGGCAAGGACATGGGCTCTGGGCCCGTCGGCCTGTGCTTTCCCCGTGACATTCCTAGGGCACGGAGGGACCACAGACGTGTGCACAGAAGCACGCTGGGATGGGTTCACGAGTGAGTGGCGAGGTGCAGAGAGGTGTGCACATGTTCCCCCCAGTTCATTTACGACTCTGTCACTCTTGTGCTCACCACGCAGCCGGAGCCAAACAAAACCCTGAGGGAGGAAGTATGGCCGAGAGCTGGCCTGGGCCTCCTGACCACTCAGGTGCTGGGTGAGGCTGCAGCGGGGTGACCTGTGCCACCAGACACCCTGACCCCCCCTGCACCGTCCCCTGCCCCCAGGCACCACTGTCTCCACGCGGTTCCCATCTCCCCCTGCTCCGGGCACACCTCTCACCCGGCGGACCTCTTGGCCCCCCGTGTGTATGCTCAGGGAAATGACCTCCAAGCTCCGCTCAGCCCTGGGTCAGAGAGATGGAGAAAGCCCTGGCCCCCGCCGTCCTCCTGTCAGCAGATTTTCTCTCCAAACCAGCTCAGGTCATGAAATGCAGTCACGTGATAAACCCACTTTTGAGGAGGAAAAGCCAAGAGAGGATGATGGATTCCCTGGGGGCTGCTTGCCTGGGGATCTAGCTCTTACAGCTGGAGACTCCAGGCTCTGAAGCTGAGTCTTACTCCCGCCCCTCAAATTCTGGCCCCTCCACTTCCCAGCTCCGTGACTCCCTCCGGGCGAGTTGCCTCCCTTCTCTGTGCCTGAGCTCCCTGAAGTGGAAAATGGGGATCGTCGGGAAGGCTAATGAGATGGTGTGTCTGATAACTGAAGGAACGCTTGGTGCATGGAAAGCGGGGGGCACACGAGCCCTCGACACTGCCATTTCAGTTGTAACTTGTCACCGGTCCCTCTCCAGGGCTCAAGGTGTGGGGAAGCCGAGTCCCCCAGGCTGGGTCCCAGCTGGCTCCTCCTGGTCTGTGGGGTTTCCCGCAGCGCCTGGAAGCCTCTCTTCCTTCTGTGTTCCAGGGTCAGGACTTCTCCCTGACCAGACCACGGGGGGCATGGGGTGGCAGGAGCCTGCTGCTGTGATGGTCCCTTCCAGTGGCTGTGACGCTCTGCTGCCCCCAGTCTGTGCAGTGGCCTGGACGGAGGTGTGCAGAACTTGCTCCTGGGTGGAGCTCCACCCCTGACGCCGCAGCCCGGTTTCTGGAAAGGGTGGGGCAGCACCCACCCTGGAGCTGGGGGCTGGCCCTCTTCTGTGCTGGACTCAAGCCTCAGGGCCAGGCTCTTGGATCAGCCCAAGCTGGGGGCGGGGGTGGCCAGAAGTGCAGGGCAGAGCGCGCTGGCATCCGTGTCCCCACAGGATGGCTGGGGGTCTTCACCATTCTGGGCCTAGCTTCTCCTCTGAAAGTCCAGGCTGCCCTGTTGGCCCTACCAGGAGGGAGACTGAGAGGGAATTGGGCGACAATGCTGCTAACGGGGGGGATAAACCCACCCCTTCTCCTACACAACATCCCCTCACCCTGTCCTCACTGAGGTTTGAAGGTTTGAACAACACGCCAAGGGCCATTCAGTTAGTAAGTGGTGAAGCTGGGATCCGAACCCAAGCTCGTGGCTTCAGAGCCAGGACACTTCCCAGCACATGACCCTTGTGAATGGAGGAACACCCTGATCTCCCAGAGTCTGAGCCTCCTGGGGGCCGCTGGGGTTGGGCCCGGGGGCCAGGGCATAGGACACGAGTGCGGAGGCTCAGCATTCTCTGCCCGGGCCGCCCAGGGACACAGCGGCCCCTCACAGCAGCCTGTCTGCTCTGTGAACAGAGCAGAGCTCCATACTGCCCCACAGGGAGCCCCGGGGCCTGATCGCAGGAGAGGTGCCTTGTCCAGCATGGGGGGCGAAGGGAGGCTTGTTCCAGAGTTGGAAGAGCACAGTCAGGCAGCCTCTTCCTTCTGGGGGGTGATGACAGCCCATGCTGCAGTCCACAGGTGCTTAGGGGGACCTGTGGGTCATGGAAGCACCTGTCATTGCTTTGCCAAAGGGTCACCCCTCAATCCTGCAAAGAGAGGGAACCCAGGGTGGACAGAGCTTGGCCTATAAACGTCAGCAATGGGGTTGGTCCAGCTGCTGTTGGAGTGGAAGGCCTGATTCAGGGACATCCGGCGCCCCCTGTGCCCCCACACCATCCCCCACCTTGGTCTACCTGCAATCTTACTATGCAGCCAGCCGAGCGAGCCTGTGGTTTTGTGACCCCCCCCCCCAGATATCCGTGCTCTCCTCTGCAATGCTCTTTCTTACCACTAGAATGCCCTTGCTCCCTCTCTGCCTACCCGACTTTTCCCCACCTCTCAGGATCTGGCTGCTGCGGCAGGCTCTCCAAGAAGTCTGGGGCCTCCACCTGAGCCCCCATGGCTTCCTCGGGCAATGCCCCCCAAGCTGCCTTGAGAACCCCACACTGAGGCCCGTTCACCCTGGGCTTATGATTCACGGAAACCAGGTCTGGGTGCCCCGCCCTCCCTCCCTGGGGCCACTTCAGCCCCACCCACCTGCTCACTCCGGTTCTCAGCCCCCACCCCAACAGCTACAGGAATTTCAACTGCTCTCAGCTGAAGACTCAGGAGAAAAATGTTTCCACCTTGTGCAAAGGACCCCGGGGGTGTCGCCCTGCCCCGTGGCCCTGCACTCAGAGCCGCCCGGGCCACACCAGCCACACCAGCCACACCTTCAGCACACCCGAAGCAGTTTCCCCGGTAAAGTCAGGCCTGGGCAACGCAGGTCTGCAAGTGGGGCTGGGGTTGCTCTTTAGGAAAGTGGAGGGCGGGGTGGGAAAGGTGGGGAGATTCCCGGGCTGGCTCCAGGGCTGAGATTGTGCTGGGCTTGCGGAAGGTGGGTCACGGAGACCTGTTTAGCACGAGCTACCTTACCCGCCCCTTGCCAATTCCCCAAAGAAGCCAGCCACTTGGGGTGCAGTCGGTGAGGATGGAGGGGGAGGTCACTTCACTGCTGCTTGGGGGGTAATGGGCAAGCAGAATTCTTCCCTCTGAACTTGACATGGAGACCCCTCTGGCCCCACATCTCTCACCTACTGAGGCCCAGGGGAGGTGGTGAGCTGTGGACATCACTGGAAGAGACTGGACATAATTTATAAGCTGGCTACATAATCATACTAATGGTCCACCTGTTAGCACCTGCTGTGTGCAACACGGTTTACGTGCACTCTCCAATTACAGTAAAGACCTAAAGAACTCCGCTTGATCTGTGAGGAAGCTGGGGCTCAAAGCAGTGAAGTGACTCATCCAAGGTCATACAGGGCAGGATCCCGACTGTTCTGCTTATGATGTTTTATTTGCATGGTATATTTTCCACTGAATAAAATTGGGTATCTGATGGAAACAAAGAAAAGCGTATTTTAAAGAAATCACGTATTTTAGCTAACAAATAGTTGAATAATTTCTGACGATATAATGCAAAGTATGTGTGCATTGATCCTTATAAGAAAACTCGTGTGAAAGAATGTTCCCATCTGTCTATTGCGGACTTTTGATCACTGCCCGGGGCAGCCCAGGATGATGAGTGTGTGATCTTACCGATCTTACCGCTGTTTTTTGCTCAGATAAAATGACCTGCTAATGAACACGGGCCTCTTCCCACCCAGCTGCATTGCTGATTTCCTAATTGCTCTCCGTGTCTAGGGGCGGGGGGCGGGGGCACCCGGCGGGGGCTGGCTTGTTTGTGCAGAGGTCCCAGTGCCCCTCCATACCGGTTGGATGAATGTAGGAGGAAATCATTCTCATTCAGCAGATCTTGTACAGGAATTGATCATTTGATTGTCAAATATTGACAGAGAGGGAAAACATGGTAAAATAGTTGCGTTGTCCTTGTATTGTCTTTGATAGTTGTCAAAGAGCTGCAAATTAAAACAGAACAATGAAAACTGGAAAAAGAAAAACTCATCTTAAAAGGCTCCGATGTTTACTTCACTCATGTGATGTCAGTGTTAGCACCAAGGCTGCTTGATTACTAATGTGTCCATTGTTTAAGGGTTCATTCGTTCCTTGGTTCAGTCATTCAATAAATCCAACGCATCTTTATTGAGCACGCACTCTGGAACGTGGTACGTGGCAAGCCAGGTGGGTGTGGCCTGGGAGAGACTCCCCAGGGGGGCCTCTTGGGCCCCGCCTGGGCCCCTCTGAGTTAATTGACCACAAGGCAGAAGAGCTGGACCCACACAGGAGGAGGGTGAGACACCCGTGGGAACCAAGTATGAGCAGTTGCCTTCCCTTTCCCGGGCGCCATCCCAGCGTGAGAGGGGTCCGTGTGGGAAAGGGGCGTATGAGAGAGCTCAGCCCAGCCCCGCTCCCCAAGTCTAGTCCGAGCCGGGCAGCAGGGGATGGGGAGCTGTGAATCAAATGTGAGGTTGCCATTTGAAGTGGATGAGGTTGAAGTCTTAGGAACTACAATGGGGCTGTTGAAAGAATCAAAAGTGGCTGTCAAGTTTTGGAAACTTTACTGGAACCCACCATCTAGCAGGGAAGGGACTTTTCCAGAGCCCAGGTGGTAGCAGTTATCGAGAGCGCAGTGAGATTTCATGATCAAACCTCCCCTCCTCTAGGTCTTTACTCAGCCCCCGCCATCCCTGCCCATAAAGCAAACAGTGCTGCACCCTCCCTTCCACCCCACACTCTGGTCCCTTTCCATGATCTTGTTTTTGGTCTGTCTCTTTACTGTAAGCTCCAGAAGACCTAGAGTTTGTCTGTTTTTGTTCACTGCTGAATCCTCAGCCGCAAGAATGTGCCTGGAACTCGGGGCTCTCTGTAGCTGCTGAATGGACGGATGGTCGTGTACCCCCAAGGAGCCAAGACATCACACTGGATGGGTTCTGACGTCTACATGGTGTTCTGAAAAGTCCAGAGATAATCTTGCTGCTTGGAAAGGTGAACAGAGAGATCTGGGGGCTCTGGACAGCAGGGGCTCTTTGACACGGGTATTTGACACTGAAGAAACGGACACTCTGAAAATCCACAGAATTTTCAGCTAGTGATGAAGAGGCCAGGGCTGCAGTGCCCTGAATGAATGACCGGCGGTGAGGGGGGTGCTGGCGAACCACTAGCTGGAAAGGAGTTTTTCCTGAGAAAGAGGTCAGGCTGCCTTGCCACGCCTGACGGAGTGGTACTGGTGGTGTGGCCACCACAAGCCATTCTTTATCCTACTAGGCCAGACGATGGGGTGGGGGGTGGTGGAGAGTGGAAGAGAAGTCTTAGGTGTCCTAAAATCTGTTGTCTTCTGGAAAGTATTTAAGGGCATCAACTCTGAAGCCAGACTCCTTGGATTTCATCCCCATTCTACTGTGTATTCACCGAGTGACCTTGGCCAAGTTACTGTCTCAGGTTTTTTTTTTTTTTTAATCTGTAAAGTGGGGATGATATTAGCAACTGCCTCATTGAATTTTGAAGGATGAAATGAGCTTATATAAATATGAGTGCTCAGGACAGTGCTTAGCACGTGGCACAAGCCCATGAGTGTTTGCTGTTATCTCTGGGATACTGTGGAGATCGAAAGGCTTCCCTTCCCCCAGTGTGTCTCCCTTGTCCTTTTCCCTCCCTCTGGTGTCTACTCCCCCTTCTCCCTCCTCTCAGATTCCCCCAGTTTAGGTCCCCTGTCCCTCCCAGGCTAGGGGCCTTCGGGCAGGCCTTGGCCAGCCCCTCCTTCCCACCCTCTCCTTCCCTGAGCCGAGCCTGGGAGCCGCTGGTCATGGGAAGATGGGCCTGGCTGGGTGAGTCAGCCCATCCTGCCTCGCCTGCAGCCACCAGTGAAGGGAGGCCAGGGGAAGGTGCTGATGACATCCTATCTCCTGCCAGGACATCAGACATCTTTCTGTAGAGTGGGGAGACAGGGAGCCCACGTGGCCATGCTACTCTTCTGAAGGATTCTCTCTCACCCTGTGGTCCCTAGGCCCTGCACTTGCGTGGCCCCAGGGGCGGGGCTGGGGTGGGGTGGGTGGAATTTGCTAGCTGCTCAAGCTTCGTGTTCATCCTCCAGGCCTCTTCTGTGCCTCTTGCCCCATACCCAACCTTAAAATCTGAGCCCCGGACTACTTTGGTCTCCCTTTCCCCACCATCCTGTCTCACCTTCCGTCTCTCCCCATTTTCTCAGTAATCTGCAGCCCCAGCCCTGCTCTCTGGTTACTCTTCCCTCGAGTCTCCCCTCTTTTGTAGGTCTACCCTTCCAGAAAGTCTTCCTGTACTGGCTAGGGCCTTGCTACTCAACGCGTGGTCCGTGGACGGACGACTGGCAGCAACGGCATCATCTCAGAACCTGCATTTTAACACAGTCCCCAGGGGTCTGCAGGTGCATTACAGTTTGAGAGTTACTGAGGTAGGTTACCCTTGCTCTTCCAAGCCTGGAGAAGAGGGGGACTCTGGGACTCGGCGTCAGCAGGCATCAGCTGGCTGGAGACAGAAGAGAGCATTTCACTCTGTAAATGGTGACATGAGCCCTGCTCTGCTCTTCCAACCCCATACCTGTTTTTCGAATGACCTTCCCACCAGCCTCTCCAGCTGGCTGAAGGCCGGACACACCAGAGTTACCCCTGACCCTTGTCATCTGAGACAGAGGTCTCTCCCAGGCCGTGCTCGTCTGGTTTGCCATTTACTGTTCCAGAAGGGCCTTCGAAAGGAAGCTTAACCAATCTGAGTTTCCCCCAGACTGGCTCTCTGGAACCCAGGTGGTCTGTCAAGAAGTGTTCTTCCATGAAACGAGTTCAGGAGGGGCTTCCTGTCACCCCCACTTCCTCTCTCTTTCTCTGTCCTCTCTGCTGGGACACACATTAGCACATTAAAGCTTCTGGGAAATATGAGTAAAACAAAACCGTGTAACTTCATTTAGCCCAGAGTTTCTAAAATATAGACTTCTTCTGTCACTTAGCATCTGTGAATGTCCTGTGGGAGTGACTTCGGGAAATGCTAGCCTAATTCCCTTCTACACGCACACACACACACACACACACACACACACACACACTGAAATTTTTATGTGAGGCTCTCTGGTGCTAAGGGGTCCCTTGCCCCCCTTTTCTGAGGTGAGAAGCTGAGTCTGGTGGGCCGGGGGAGCTTCTCTCTCCACACCCCTTCTGGGCAGTGGCCGAGTGGGTAGAGGCAGTGTCACCTCACCCAGAGTCTATGGGGCCAGTTGTTCTCACCCATTTTTGTTTTGAGTCTCAAATGCTGGTGTCTCTCCGATCCACCAGCCTCATCTGGAGCTGGCGTCCTGTCCCTGCCAGCAGGGAAAAGACTGTTCCCATGGGCCTGACGGCCATTATAAAAGAGGTTGTGACTCCCTCCTGAGGGAGAGGGAGGGAGGGAAGGGCTTTGGCAAATCCAGCAGCTGGCCTGGACTTCTGCAGGAAAGCTGTATGCCTTGTCCACCTGGAGAATGCGTGGCAGCAGCTGGAAGAGGTTTCTAGCCCAAACCTGGCCTGGGCTTTTGCTGACACTGTGGTTCGATGGAACGTGGGACTGGCGGGGCCAGTTCTGACAGCCTGACTCACCGGCTTCTTCGGCCTCCTGCCTCCTGCCACCAGCACAGTGTGGCTGAGGCGGCCAAGGCGGGTTGGGTGTGGGAATCTATACAGGAATGCCAGTGTGGGCTCCCCAGCCCCTGCCAGGGAGCTGGGGCAGGCTGGGGCCAGCGTCTGGAGTTCATGGAGACCCTGGGGAACCAGGGGAGGGGGGCATGGGGAAAGGACGATGGCGAGCACTGATGCTCTGAGAGTCATATCAGAGAGGCGGAACTGCACGGACCCTAGATGCCTCATTTTAGCGGAAAGGAAATGGGTGAGGAGGTTTTCCCAAGGCCATCCCTTGGCTCTGTGGCAGATCTGGGACTTCCTGACAATTATATTGGGACATCGCTTTCTGTGGCTTCTGACTGCTTCCCCAGCTGGAACTAAATTACCTGAGAATAAATTCATTCCAAAGCTGGATCCATCCACACTGGAGAACTCCATTTCCAAATACCGACAGGCACATGCCCAGTTTCCTTGCTCGTGACGAGACCCAGCTCTCTGAGGAAACTCAGAGGAGGATCCGCCACAGGCTTGGGCCCCCTGCAGTCAGAAAAGACCTCAGCAAGAGTTTCCAAGGGATGGTTGCTCAGAGAGGCCAGGAACCCAGCGATTGCAGGGCTGGATGACAGAGCAGACTACACATGTAGGCCCCAAATTAGAGAGGTCCCGTTCCACTGGCCTTGGTACCACTTGGGCCACATCCGGTGTCCTAGGCCCCATTCAGAGCCCCAGTTCTTTTTTTTTTTTTTTTAAAGATTTTATTTATTTATTTGACAGAGAGAGAGATAGCGAGAGAGGGAACACAAGCAGGGGGAGTGGAGAGGAAGAAGCAGGCTCCCAGCGGAGGAGCCTGATGTGGGGCTCGATCCTAGAACGCCAGAACCACGCCCTGAGCCGAAGGCAGACGCTTCACGACTGAGCCACCCAGGCGCCCCACAGAGCCCCAGTTCTTAACAGGGATGATGATAGCCTGAGATGTATTCGGGAGGGTTACCAAGACAGTGACGGGATGCTAAACCGTGCCCTATAAACCAAGTCTGAAGAACTTGAGAAGGTTTGGCCTGGGTATGAGACAACTCAGAGGCTCAGGGGGGCCGTGTTCAGAGACTGAGAAAACTGTCCCGAGGCGGAGAGATGAGATCTGTTCTCCATGGCCCCAGTGAGGGAAGCCAAGGGCCGGTGAGGGGAAGCCACGGGAGGGACGCCTCTAACAGCTAGGACAGCTTTGAGTGGTCTTTCCCTGGAGGGGCTCAGAGGCTGCTCGGCCAACTTGGAGGCGGCAGGTCTGGACCTTCAAGATCAGATAGTGGGGAGGGAGGCCTGGGCGGCTTTTAAGATAGGTGCAACAGGAGATGAACCCAGAGTCGTCTTCAGTTCCGCGTCTACGCACACTGGAGCACACGCTCTCTGCCGGGCAACGTGCTAGGTGTTGAGTAAGGACACAAAAATGAGTAAGTCGCTGTCGCTGCCCACAAGGAACTCCACGTTCCACAGAGGGCGAAAATAGAACCGAGTGCAAGTCAAGACCTGATCGGGGCCTCCGCGCAGGTGCAAACACGCAGGTCCCGCAGAGGGAAGGGCATGTGAGTTGGGCCTCAAAGGATAAACAGGGTTCTGACGGGCAGACCTAGGGGGAGGGCACACTTGGGCAGAAGAAACAACACCAAGACAGTGGGATTAAACAGGCACGTCGTGTTTGGGGAGATGCCTCCCATGGGTGGAGTGCAGAGAGTAAGTGGATGGGAAGGAGCCGGAGACAGACAGGGTGGACTGGGGCCAGCCGGGAAGAGCTTTGGGTGACAGCCTAAGAATTCTAGCTGCAGAAAATTGGGAGCTGGCAGACGTTTTTATGCAGAGGAAGGATTTCATCAGCTTTGCATTCAGTGATCGCGCTAGTGGCTGCAGTCTGGTGGCTGGGAGGCGGGTGGGGGGAGCGAGAGGTGGAGGGGCCAACCGGAGGCACTGGCGTCTTGAGTTGGTAGGGGACCCAGTTTAAGACAGTGCTGGTGGGTATGGAGCTGAGATGACATCTCAGCACCGTCAAGGACTTCGTGCCTGAATGAGAAAGGCAGAATTAACGACGAGGCTAGAGTTTCTTGCTTGGATGACTGGCTAGGTGGTGATTTCATCCACCTTTGTCTTTTGTTTCTCAAAAGCAAACAACCCAAGACATGTGTGGCTCAGGTTGGTTTTAAGCTTGGTGGAGCCCTGAGTAGAGAAAGGAAGGCCCAGGGAGGTGCGGGGAAGCTGGGAAGAGGCTCTCAGGGTAGCCACGAGAGAGGTCTGAGGTTTGCTATCTGCGCTCTCCCCTCTTGGTGCGTCAGTTTCCTCCGAAGGAGCAGCAGAAGCAGACACAATGTCCTGGCTTCTAGCAAAGCCCCAGACCCTGGCCTCTGCCTCCCTCTCCCACGCCTGCCTCTCTTGCTCCATCCCACCCCTCTGCCAAACTTCGAAACTCGCCTCTCAAGATAACCTGGTAGGCTGACAATGAAGTACGTTTGCTGTGCTCCCCGCACCAGCCCCCACCCATACCCCGACCTTGCTGTGAGTTAGGGGGACCGCCAGCCGGGCACTGGGACCCACAGGGCTCAGACCAGCAGCGAAGTGTGGATCCCTTCTCACTGTAATCTCAAACAGTGGTTTGTTCTTGGGTTGCCTTTGACATTGACTAGAAATGAATATAGGTGGAACCCAGGACAGAGGGAAGCCTGGAGCTGCCTTGGCCCTTTACTTCAGTTTGGTTAAACACTACCACCCTGTGCCGGTACTACCACCGGTGCGGTGGCCTGTAGACCCCAGGCCATTCCCCTCATTCCCCTGAAGACTTCAGCTGCAGTCTTCTATCACTTTCTCAATATGAGTTGTTTTAATTCTTGGTGATTTCCATGTCCAGGAGTATGATCCTTCCAATATCCTGGCCTCTTGGTTCCTTGATCTCCTATCCACTGATGATGTTTCCTCTATCCTATCTTAGCTACTCACTCCCACAGTCGGCTAATCTTACCTTACCAATGATGACAATTTTTGCATCTTTTCCATTTCAAGCAACATGCTCTGTGACTACAACTTCCTCACTTTCAGCGCACTCCCTCAAATCCTCTGACTCTCCTAATTCTTCAGACTTTATAATCCGTTCTTTCTATCGCCTTAATTTTAATCAGCTCTCACACCCCTCATGTTCTCCCCTTACTTGCCAGGTTGAAGTTCTTGGCCCATCTCTAACCACTCCTTGGCACGCAGGCTTACCTCCTTTACTCCTCTCTTGCCCCATCGTACCTTCTTGGAAAAATCTCTGGTTAAATACTCCTCACATGGTCTATACCTGCACCTGCGTGGTAGCAAAACGTGAGTGGAGAAAATCCAGGCCTAGACTGACTCCTTTTAAATTCATGACACCGACCTCAAGAGGGTTCTTAGTACCGCCTGGCATCCCTACGATATTTTGTTAGTTCCTCAGTTCTTCTTCTTTCCTAGGTGTCTCGCCTCCTCCCCCTCTCCCAAATATCTAACACATCCTCCTCGACCCTCACTCAGATGATAGTTGAGCTTCCTATCTCACTGAGAGCATGGAAGCCAAACAAAGAAACTCCAGCTGACCTGCTCTTACCGCCTTTACCCACCCACCTGCCTCTGAGAGTGTAGACGAACGGTCCACAGTCTATCCAAGGCCAACACGTTCACTTATGCATGTCCCGTCTTCTCTTGTCTGTTCGAGAACATCATGCCAGCAATTCTTCCCTCTTTTTCTGTATCACTAACTTTTCCTTCTCTGATGGATTATTCTCACAGCATAGAAGACATGTTTTTATCTTAGAAAATGGCCTTTCTTGATACATCCACCTCCAGAAACCACTTCATTTCTCTTTCCCTTTACAACAAAGCTACTCATGAAACTGTAAATATTTACTATCTGTGACTTCATTTTTTCCATTTTCTTATGAACCCACTCTAGTCAAGTTTCTGCTTTTACCATGTAACCAGAATTGCTCTTATCAGGCACCAATGACTTTCATGTCACTACATTCGATGGTCAGAAGGTTCCATTTTCAGTGCTGGTGGAGTAGAGCCTATCAAATCATCTTTCTTACAGATAATAGCTTAAAACTGCACAAAATATGAAAAGACTCAGAGTCAGAACAGGCCACTTGTCTGCGAAATGGCTTTCATCAGCTTGGAGGAGCCAGTGAGGTCGCAGGGGGGTGGGGGCGGGGTTTGACTCCTAGTTTTATCTCGAGAGCCTCTTTGGAGGATGAGAATTTTTTTTACCCAGATGTTTCTTGACTAAAAAAAAAAAGTGAGCAGCACGTGTGCAGGGCATGGGTGCTTGCTCTTGTCTCCGACCCAGGTTACAGAGGCTCAGAGGGGGCCCTGCAGTCAAAGGGTGGTCCCCGGAGGGCAGCTGACAAGTCAGCCAAGCTGCTGGCAGCTGCTGTCTAAATGCAGTTACAGCTAAGGGGGAAGAGCAGCAGCCTCAGCCTCGGATGTGGTTCCAATCCTGAGTCCATCCCTAGCTGTGTGACCCTGAATAAATAACTCAGCCTCTCTGAACCACAGTTTCATTGTCTGTGAAAGGGGAAGGGTCAAACCTGCTTTGTGGCATCGATATGAAGACTAAACATAATTATGTAATTAATATGCAGATATGTGGTTACTCCTCTCTGGGTCTACACCTGTGCCCATACCCCAGCTGTCCTCCAGGAAAACTTTGGGCCCCCGAAACCAGGAATGTGAGCTTGGGAGGATCCGGAATGACACACGTGGCCCCATTGACCATGCAGACCTGCCTGAAGCTTCCTTTCTGAGTGAGGTGTAGAGAGCAGGATTTTAATGGCTTTCTGTAGAGGGAGTAGAATTACGGCCCAGAGATTTGAACCACTTGATGAATATGGAAATGTTTTTAAATTAGTTCACCAATTATGAAACTTCTTCATGGCTGACTAGTGGGTCTGGGGCATTGGGAGCATACCGTCCTTTCTTATATTGGAATGTGTCTGCGGATCAACCATCAGCAGGGCTCATCAGCTTTGACCTTCTCCCCCGAGAGGCCTGACACACTGCTTGGTGACGTTTGTGCTCTGTTGAAGCTGTAGCAGGTGTCTGAAGGATGACCAGTTAGGCGGGGCATGCCTGCTGGGGTCCTTGAGGCATTTTGGGGGTTCATTTGCCCCATGTCCTGACCAAACAAACCAGGTGGCCCCAGACTAGATGATCTTCACAGTGGCTTCTGGTGTCCGATATTCCATAAATCAGAACTTTCTACTCATCAACACATCGGCATAGCAACCCGTGCTCATAAGATGTGTCATCTTAGCAAGCCTCACTCAAGGTAGCGAGAGCTTCTGAGTCACTGGGTTGATTGTGCACAGGACTGCCTTTGTGTCAGGGCTGTCCTATCATGTTCTAAGGCCTTGACAGGGAAGGCTCCTGGGAGCCCGTCAGAGTACGCTCGGCTGGGACAGAAGATGCTTGAGTCTCAGCCTTGCTTCAGCCACACACTTGCAACGTGAGTCTGGAAAAGACGGTTTCCCCTTTAATCTGTACATTGGAATCTCATACTCTGAGCTCTGCTTGTCTCACTAGAATGAGGTAAAGCTCAAAACAGAAAATGAATACCTTAAGGCTTGGCAAGGTAAAGGGGTTATGTTTTGGCCCCTCAAGTAAAACAACTATTGTTCTTAACAACTTATGTTCACTCTTTCTCTGACCACGCTGGGCAGCAGAACGCGCTGCATTTTAGGAAGTGAGGCCCGAGGACCGCTTTGTCTCTGGAGTAGCTTGGACTCCTGGGGGGACCCGGGCCCTGGGCCAGGCCAGTGGCAAAGGGGCAGGAGGAAATGGCTTCAAGGCTCAGGGACAGATGGACTTGTGCAGCCTGGCCATGGGGGTCTGGGGGACTCCGTCTCTAGGACCCTGGGCCCTTTCCCCGGGCACCATCTAGGCTTCCAGCTGCTCCTGCGGCCCCCAGTTCGGTCCTGCCCTTTGCTCCTGGACCCCAAGGCCCTCTCATGCTCCTAGGCTAGTTGTCTGAGGGGCCAGGAAGGCCTGTCACCCTCTTGGCCAGGGATGGCCGACTGAGGACCTTTGTAGCCCTTTGCCACCCCTACACGTTAGATGCACCCACACCCACATCAAGTGACATTTCTTTGCTGTTAGTTTTAATTTCCCAGTGATCACACCGCATGTGGGAACTTTGGGGGAAGTGAGACGGCTAATCCACACGTTGTTTCCAGATGCTTAGAAATCTGGATGCGACCATGCTGGTGGTGTTGGGGTCAGACCGTATTTTGCATTTGCATTGTCCCACGTTGGACTGCCACGTTCACGGCCGTGAAGGTGACATATCATAGTAATGGAAGAACATCAGGCCCATGAGCTAGGGAAGCCGGACACAACAGGCGACATCCTGACTCCGTTTATATAAAGTGCAAAACAGGTGAAATCACTGTATGGTGTGACAAGTTCAGATAGCAGTGACCCTTGGGGAGCGGAGCCGTTTACAAGCAGGGCCCTGAGGGGGACTTCGGGTGCTGGTAACACTTAGTTCTTTTTTTTTTTTTTTTTTTAAAGATTTTATTTATTTATTTGACAGAGATAGAGACAGCCAGCGAGAGAGGGAACACAAGCAGGGGGAGTGGGAGAGGAAGAAGCAGGCTCATAGCTGAAGAGCCTGATGTGGGGCTCGATCCCATAACGCCGAGATCACGCCCTGAGCCGAAGGCAGGCGCTTAACCGCTGTGCCACCCAGGCGCCCCTGGTAACACTTAGTTCTTGATCTGGGTGCTGGTTGCATGGGGTGTGCAGTTTGCAAAGATCCATGGAGCCACATGCATGGGTTGTGTGTTTATCTGTCTTTATGCGCTGTTCCAATGAAAGCTTAACCGTCCGACATTTCTTGATTTTGAATTTGTAATCTGAGCTCACGTTTCGGAGCCAAAACATGTTTTTCAGGTCTCAAGACCTTTCCAGGGGCCCCTGACTGAGTGTATTAATAATCTGGGCCACAGACAGGCCACCTTTCTCCCCCTGGGCTGGGCCCGGCCTCTCCTCCCATTACTGAACTGAGAGATGACCCAGAAAGTCAGGGCCATGGCTCTCTAGAGAGGCCGTGCCAGGCATACCCTCCCGAGCTGGGAAAGGCTCATCTTCAGCGCTTTCCCTCAGCTTTCTCACCCTTCTCCATCCAGATGGCCCTGACGCTCGGTGATGGCCTACGCGGGTTATATCCAGGCCACCACCTGGAATGTACCACCTGTGTCTTAGAAAGTTCCCGTGTGCGTCTTATCCTGTATGACCCTCCTGTGGCGGGGGCACATCCTCTGCTTTTGCAATGCTCCCAGCACCTCATACAGGACACAGATAGGATAACTCTTAGGGTTCTTCTTATGTCCTTGAAGTTCCTTTCCCTATGGGTGTTCTGCCTGGGGCACTCGTGGGCCGGGTGCCTTTTCCCTCTCCAAACTCTGTGACGTTGGGCATGTTCGCTTCCTCCCAAGCCCCACTTTACTCATGTGTCAGATTAGGGTAGCAGTGCTGGGCTCCTGGAGCCACCGGGGGGCTCAGATGCGCAGACACGGAGCAGGTGCTTCTGCGTGGTGGCGCCCGTCGCCCGTTGCCCTCAGGTCGTGCCCGGTCCTAGCCTGGCGCAGGCGCAGTAAGAGGAGAGCCTGGAAGGGAGGGAGCGGCTCTTCTTTCCTCAATGGCACCCCCAAATAATCCACTGCTCAAAAAAATTCAAAGAAATGCCAGCAATTTATTGATTTCCTATATTTCCACAAAAGCAAATACATGGTACAGCACACAGGGAGACGGCCTCGCCAGCACGAGGTTCTCATACCGACATGGAGGAAAGGGAAGGCTGGGCTCCAGAGGGGTTCCAGGGCACCTCCAGCATCATCCCCTGGGCTTCCCTCTGCTTATCTCCCCCTGCCCATCCCATCCTCCTAGCCTCCTTCAGCCTGACCATCCCACCTTTCAGCCAGGCTCTGGGGCGGACAAGAGAGAACATCACTGTCTCCACATGTCTGGAGAAAACCCTTCACTGCGTCACTGCGGAAGCATGGGGTCTGCGACGCTGGTCTGGCCCCCGCTGGACAGGCTGCTGGTGGCCAATGACCGGATCTGTCTGAAGCACAAGAGATCCTGGTGTCAGGGCAGGGACAGGCAGGGACTGAGTGGTCTATGTCCTTCCTCATGGGCCCCAAATTGGAATGTCTTTTTTGGGGTGTTGGCCCTGGTAGCGTGAAGCCAGTGTGGGCTGCAGATACTGAGCCATGCCTGGGCAAACCCCTTCCTCCCCGTCTTTAGGGAGTGCATCCTCGGGACTCTGTCAGTGTTGCCTCTTCCAAAGTGACGGCCACAGGTCAGAAGCCCAGGTGACGGGCCCAGCTGGCCGGCCTGAGAAAGCACGAGAGAGGTTACAAAATCAGGCCTGGCCTGACTGTCCATCTTAGCCCACCGTTCCCCAAGGCAGCGGGCTGGGCCCACCCGGCTCTTTGCCCAGGCTGGTGACAGAAGTCCAGCAGAGTGGCAGGAAGTGAGGGCAGTGCTAAGAGAAGGGGCACCTCCCTGGGGGCCGCCACGGACTCACGGGTAGTGGGCTAGTTCCCTCTTGCCCTGACTGGACCGGACAATCCTCTCAGACTGGGGGGATCCCCAAAGCCGAGAACCCCGTGTCTCCTCCTTCCTCCCCGAGAACGTAAGCTGCATGAGGACGGGGCCGTGGTCTGTTTTGTTCACGTGTGTATCCTGAGGGCTTACAGCATTGCCTGGCACGTCCTGGTGCTTCATACATATTTTTTTAAGAAATGGATTCCTCTGAGCCTGGTGACCGGCAGAGGAGTCATCCTGGAAGCTACGCCCGGGACAGCCTGGTGGGACCACACTCCCATGTGGCCCCTGAGAGATAGAGGGAAGTCAGGAGGAGGCCTTCCATCATGAGCAACAAAGGGGGAAGGCATCACGGACCCAACAGCAGCGGGGGACACTGATTAAATGGCCCGTCATCACAGGCCTGGCCCCAGTCTGTCACCTGTCTTAACAGGCACGTACTTCGTCCAGAAGGGTGCTTTTCGGTTCTGCCTGCTGGGGTAAGAAGCGGGGTTGGACTGGGGGGTAGAGCAGGGTGGGCGGCAGGGGGCCTGGGAGGCAGATGACGAGGAATGGAAAGTGAGGAGCACCTTTTACTCTTCTGGAGAAGGCTACGGCCCAGGCAGCTAATTCCTAGCTGAGCCCACAATGTTAGTACGGGTGGTGGAGGCGGACGTCAGAAGCCTTGGGAACCCATGTTCTGCTCTAGCCTGCAGTGTCTCCTAAGGGCTATTTACTGCAAGCTTTTGCATGAGGCCCTCAGGAGGTCCTTCTACTACTTCTCCTCTGACATGCACAAGAGTCTGGGGTCTCGGGTGTGGCTGGTGCCCCTGACAAGCCTCTTATATCACATCCTCTGTGGTTTTTCCCAAGACAGTGCGGAGACAGGATGGCTGGGGTTCAGGAGAAGGTGGGATTGGCCTCTGGCTGGGGCTGGGGTTTGTTCGTGCCCTGAAGTGACTGCTCCCTTTCCTGGTCTATCCAAATTCCCATCTTCCAAGTCTCCGGAGACCCAGAACACTCCCTCTCTTGAGTCTTAGCAGGCATGCAGGGAAGTATTCTCCTGGTTAATTTCCAAACGGCCACTGTCCCACTGGAGCCTGGAGCAGGTGCCTGTCCAGCCCCAGCCTGTCCCCCTCACCACTGGTAAAATAAAGAGTGAACTGCCATTCTCCAAGCAGCTCTTTGGCTTTGAGCACCATTTTGCCTTCTTCCTCCTGAAACAGACAGATAAGTCCTTGAAGCCTCTGACTGGTACACAGCCCAAGAGAATGGCCAGCCCCATCTTTCTGGCTCCTACTCCCCCAGAGCAGACTTAGGATAGCAAAGCAAGCGTCACTGTCCTGGCCCAGCCTCTGGAGACTCCACCCTGTCCAGTCCCAGGTCCTGTGGCCCTGCGGGAAGGGAGGCATTATCAGACAACCGAAGTTTCCCATGAAATACACCGAACTTCAACAGCCCCACCAGCCGCCCTTCCTGCAAAGCTGGCTCTTAAGGGTTGGCCCCAGCCCCAGTTACTTCCCCCCCTTCCCCTGGTCCCGGAGATGGGTCCCTTGCAAGGCTTCTGCTCCCTACCCTGGCATGACACATTTTGGGAACCGCGGGCAGCTAAAACAGAAAGTACAGGTTGTGTAGGAACGTGGGAGCATGAGAGTGCTTTTCACCACCCCGTGAGCTGCAGAAACAGCGGACTTAGCTCTTTGCAGTCTGTGGCCATGCTCTAGGCACTCGTGCACAAGCATGCAGGCACGTGCACGCACACACACACACACACATACACACTCACATTATACACATATATATATACCATTTCTCAGCAGAAGAAGTATTGACATGAAACATAAGCCCCTTTAACTCAAGAACAGTCCCCCCCCACCCTTCCCAACCCCCCTTGCCCGCCAGTTCCCCCAAGGAAAAAAAAATCTAGAAATATTTCCATCATCCACAGTTTTCAGGGTTGTTCTCAATTGCATTTGAACTCTTCCAAACACTGCACATGGTGGGCAGAATCACCCCTCCAGCAAGGCCTGAGGTCTTCTCAGCTGGGTTGTATCATTTCTGGAAAAGGAGAGGTCATCTGGTTAGCATTTCCAGGGAGACACCCCCACACCAGCAGGTCTAGCCAATACTGCCACCCCTTTCTACCCACATCCACACGGATGTGCGCCCTGGCCGGCGAGGGGATTCCGAGTCACCCTTGACACATTTGTAGGTCGCTCTTGCTGAGCCAGAAGCTTGTCAGCTTTGTCCCTACACTGCCATGCCCACCCTGTTCGGCCAGCACGGTGCCCCGCACAGCCCTGAGGGTCTAGACTTTGCCCATTAAGAAGCTATTGACTTTTGTCTTCTTTTTCCATCCTCGTGTTGAAGCTTTTCTGCCAGGAGAAGGTGTCTGACATCTTACTTATCTTCACCTGGACCAGAGTTACAGCCCTGTCCCCCACCAGGACTCTCCTCAGGGGTGCTGGCAGATAGCCAGGGTGCTAAGAAGCCCCCTTCAGCTCAGGAGACCCTGTTCCTCACCCCTGGCTCTTTGCAGATGGCCCCACACCAGGGCCATCTCTGGTGACCCTCTAGGGAAGGCTGATGATGTCACCTGCCTCAGAAACACTTTGGATGCTTGTTTAATAATGCACTTTTCACTCCAGAGCTCCAGAGTCAGAACTGCTGGGGCTGGGGCCAGGGGTGTGTGTTTTAAGAAGCAGCCCAGGTGATTCTACTGGAAGCTAAGGCTTGCAGGCCTTTGTCATAGATACGGGTTCTGAGTTTTTGGTCCCTGGAATCATCAGCTGGAAATAAGCTTATCCACATTAGGCATGTACAGACTAGAAAGTGAATTATAAAAAGGATAAGAAAGTGAGCTGTAGGTGTGCAAACTCAGAATGACATATTGTATCACTGCGGGGGGGGGGGCCTTCACACCATGGTCCACGTGAACGGCATCACCTAGGTTGTGCGGTGCGTAACCTACACAGCTGTACCTAGAAGTTCTGCCCAGACCTCTGGTCTACTGATGCTATCAGGACATTGCACATCCCTAATATCCTGTGGTGGGACAGCCCACGACACCCTGGCCAAGTGGCCTATACAGCTGTCCTCACAGGCCTTGTGTTGGCCACGGCCAGGCTGTCTGCTAAATCGAAGGAGACTTCTGTGCCTCCACGAAGCACAGGCCTGGCCTTTCCCTCTGAGACCGGCTGAGGCTGCCGCAGGGGTCCTGGAGGTGCCTCTGCCCTGGGGGAGCTGATTCTTACCTGCAATCCGTCCTTGCTCTGGCAGCCCCTTCTTAGAATCGGGAGGTGAAGTTCCTGAGGGTGTTGGGCCCGGCTAAGTTTCCCAGCATGTTCCTATCCAAGCCTTGCTGCAGGGGCAGAAACAGCAGCTGCATGAAATGCTCCAGGACGAGAGTGCGGGACTTCCCCGGGGCCAGACACTGCCCTCCCAGACTGGCCTTGGCCTTGAGCCAGAGCCCTCTGGAGTCATCAGACATGCGTGTCAGGGCTAAACGTGGCCTGATTAAATGTGCAACCAAACAGACGGCCATCGCTAGCCATGGGTTAGTAGAGTGTGTCTGGGCCTCTACCAGCACTTCTGAATTTCCTATGCGGATCTGCAGAAATGTGAATTAAGGCCTGAGGACTTCAGCTCGTACTCAATACTCTTTAAACAGAACAATAACCAGAATCAGATTAGGAAAGCTGTTTGTTTTTCCTCCTTCTGACTGTCCCTGTGGGTTTTTTTTGTTTTGTTTTTTGTTTTCAAATCTTGACAAGAACTCTTGGCAGCGAGGACATGTCCGGTGTTTCTCACAACCAGAGAGGCGCCTGGAGCTGCTGGTGAGAAGCCGCCACGCTGAGGGCTCTGCTCAGCCATCTGCTCTCCCCCCCCCCGCCGCAGCCCTGCCGGCCCCTGAGCTCCTGCTGAGGAGTGACAGGATCTTGGTTCTGTTCTTTCTCCCAGCATACTGCAGGTGCTCAATAAATGCTCTGGAGTGAGTGAGGACAGCAGAAGGGGCCCAGAGGCCCTTGAGGAGGGGCGCCAGGTGCCGGCCAAGAGCTCCAAGAACCTGTCAGCTCTCCCCGGCCTGTGGGAACATGAGGGAGCCAGGCACCAGGCGGTTCAAAGCCCGAGGCCGGCTTGGTCTGGGCATGAATCACATGATGTGTGATTTTCCACCGCAGACTTGCTTGCTCGCCCCTGTTGAGCTTGGCTGGATTCTGTGGAAAGAGCCCAGGAGTGAGCATGCCTGGGTCCCAGCCGCTCCTGCCACGACTCGCTGCATCGGGGCGAACCCCTGTTCTGCAGGGTGGACACAGCCCCGTGGCCACCGCACTGTGGCTGTCAGGACCCAGGGGGCGCTGGATGTGCGGTGCTCTGGGGACAGAAACACGGCCCTCGTCACGTGGCAGCTGCTGCCAAGTACGGCTGGAGGGAGAATGGGGACTGAATGGCGGAACTCTCTGGGGGCCTTAGGGTGGGTGTGCTGTCAGTATTTCCGGGTAAGCTTGAGGAAGTTCTCACCCAGTCTCCTCACCTACCCCCGTTCCCGCAGAGTCTCCCCAGCAGCTGCCATGGGGCCAAGCCTGCCCACACTGTGGTGTTGCTGGGACAGAGCACTGGATTGTCCAACAGAGGACACGGGTCACCAGTGGCTGTGGCCTGCAGACTCTGACCACTGTGGTTCCATGGGCCTCCCTCCTGTCTCCCTGCTGTGCTGCAGGAAGAGCAGTTCCGCCTTCAGCCCCAGGGCAGGTGTCTCCCCATCTCTTCTTCTACCTGATCAGGCCACTCCTGAGCCCCTGCGTCCCCTCTGTTCTGAGGTCTTCCTCCTCCTCCTGCCCTTTCACTTTCCCCCGCTTTGCCCACACCTCTGCATCTCACGACAGAGATGCTTGGGTCCCCTCTGTCATTAAACAGGGGTCTTTTTACCCATGCCTTTGTCTCCCTCCTTCCTGGGCCACACTGAGGGGCGCGGTTCTCCCCTTGGCCCCACTCTGTCCCTCCCCGCCCCTTCTCACCCATGGCAGGGGTCCCAGAGGCTCCCCTTGCTTTGCCAGCAGTGACAGGTGGCCTGGGACTTCCGGATTGCCACATCCAGCGGCCTCCCTGGTTTCCGTCCTCCCTGCTGCCTCAGCAGCCCTGGGAACCACTGCCTGCCCCCTCCCGTGCTTTTTCCTCCCGCATGGGCCTCAGCCCGTCCAGGCCACAGCTGGCACAGCTCCTCCTGGTCCCTGGCCCTTCGCTCTCCTTGGCCCCCAGGTGAGGGTCTTCTCCCTGCTTCTGCCCTTACTCTCCGAGACTCTCCCACACACCTGTGCCCCATGATGGTCCTGCCTGCTCTCGGGGCTTCCACCTGCCCAGTGCTCCCGTCTGTGTGGCAGCCTGGCCTCTCTCCTCGGGTTCCACACCCGCACCCCAATCCAATTCCTTCAGACTTGACCTCCTGACACCAGGACTGCTCTCCCTCTCTCCACAAAGCCTCCTTGGCCTCTCCCCAAACTATCTATTTCTGCTAATGTGGCCACAGTGTCTCCAGGCTTGCACCCGAGCATGGTCACTCTGACCAGTCTCTTCCGCGTCCTGTCTTTGTTCTGGCCTCACCACTGCCGACATCTCTGTCCGAAGAATGGCAACTGCAGGAGCAGTAGAGGTCAGTGTGGAGAGGTTTGGTAAACTAAGACCTGGGGTAAGACTTTGTGTCTGATGAGGTTGGGAGGCATTGAGGACAGAGAGGAGCCAGGGTCACCACTCGACAAATACAGCCGCTCCAGCGTCTCTCAGTCCCCTCTGCCCTGCCCCTGGCAACGAGCGAGGCTTCCAAGTGTTGCTTTAATCATGACGCTCTCCCCCTCAAATCCGCAATGGCTCCCCGGCGCCAAGGGCAAACTCTCGCAGAGATTAAAGGGGTTGGTAATCTAGCCCAAACCTACCTCTGTGGCCACATCACGCCCTCAAATGAATTCTGTACCTTTTGTTCACCTTGCTTTTCAGTTTGTCCCTAAAGGAGCCCACCCCAGGCCTCTCACACATTTCCTTGATTCCCTCCTCCCTCCATGCACTCGGCACCTTCCCAGAATCCTAGCCTAGAGATTTGCTCAGAGTGTGACCACGTTCATCGTCATGCACTTTGGTCTCTCAGCTCTGACTCTCTCTGTGTGGAGGGCGGCAGGTGCAGGAGAGCGTCATGGGCGGGGGTCAACAGTGTGGGCCCTTACCTGTCTGAGGACGCCCTGCAGCTCCTTGCTGGACCACATGTCAGACAGGAGGAGGCGGGCAGCTTCTGAAGCCTTGGGGGAGGCACTGGGCAGGCAGGAAGTTCATTTGTGGGGTGAGACTTGGGGAGACATGAGAATGACACCCTCCTCC
This sequence comes from Ursus maritimus, assembly GCF_017311325.1. Lineage (NCBI taxonomy): Eukaryota > Metazoa > Chordata > Mammalia > Carnivora > Ursidae > Ursus > Ursus maritimus. The sequence continues at coordinate 100,940,826 of NW_024424452.1, read as the reverse complement.
CTCCTCCCCTCACCTTCAGGTCTTAGAGATGTGTGGAGGCCCCAGGGGTGCGTGAGAGAAGAGCCCCATTGGGCTGGTCACTCTGTGCAGTGGGCATGACCCCATGGCCCTGCCCACTTAGAAGTGTCCTAGGGGGCACCTGGGTGGCTCAGTCGGTTAAGTGTCTGCCTTTGGCTCAGGTCACGATCCCAGGGTCCTGGGATCGAGTCCTACATTGGGCTTGCTGTTCAACAGGGAGCCTGCTTCCCCCTCTGCTTCTCCTCCTGCTCGTGCTTCCCCTCTCTCTCAAATAAATACATAAAATTAAAAAAAAAAAGACTTTAAGAAAAGAAAAAAAGAAATGTCGTAGGATTCTCCTTGGGGGCTGTGAGGGGGAAGATCCCCCAGCCCTTGTCCTGGCAGGAGAAAGTCCCATGGAGTAGAATAAAGTTCCCCCACAGCAGGGTCTGCAGCTCCATTCCTCCTGCCGACCCCCTAAGGATCCAGTGCCCGCCGGTGACCCACAGTGCTCTTGGCTTCTGGAACTTCTCTGCATTCAAGCCTCCCCTGCCCTGGCTCTCCTCTCTGTACTAGGTACTGCTCCCGCTGTGCCTCTGAGACTTCACAGGGAGTCACGGGACGGCCTGCTTTGCATGGGGCAGGGGTGAGGGGGTGGGGGGGTGAGGGGGTGTGGGGAGGAGACCACCCGCCTCCCGGCCCACCTGCTCCGGCACAGGTTGATGACGTTGTTGACCATGCTGCTGGTGAAATACTGCTTGGCCATCTGCGGCTGGGAGGCCATCAGGTTCCTCACAGTGTAGCAGGCCGAGGACAGGATGTCCTCTGAGTTGCTGGTGTTCCCGGTGTGACTGGTGAGGAGCCTGGTCACCTCTGGGAATACTTGGTTCCCTGAGAGAGAAAGGAGTGGAGGGCACAGGGTCACATGACCGAGGGAGAGAGCGGCTGAGGGGCTCCCTCTGGGGCCATAGTCCCGGACTGTCCTCACCCGGGTTCCTAGAAAGGTGACCTCTCCAGGCTCCATTCTAGCTCCAGCTGAGGGCTTGGGACCCAGATTGGGACCTCTGCACACCTGCCCCCCCCATCTCCAGGGGACCTGTCCCTTCTTCCCTCCAAGCCTCTCTTGGGCCAGCTTCCCCTCTTGGAATGCCCACCCTAGGGAAAGTTTAGAGGGGGACCTTCCAGCAGGCTCTGGAATGTCCTGGCTAGAGGCCTGGGGGAGAGGGCTGGTCCGATGCTATGGGGGGCGCTTACCCATTGCTCTGTGCAGCACAGGGTGGCGGGACATGTTGCTCAGGAGGGAGGCCCCGGACCGCACCACATCAGAGTTGCCAGATTGCAGGAGGCGAGCAATTTGTGGCAAGCCCTTTTCCTTGAGCCCAATCAACTGGCTCATGCCGCTGGACATCTGAGAAAGAAGGACAGAGTGAGGACCTAGCCCGCGGCTTCCCGGGCACCATGGTGGGAGCGGGCCAGGGAATCCCACAAAAAAGAAACCCCAGCACCTTTTCTCTTTCATGCTGGAAGCACGAACAAAGAGAGACACAAATCTGCTCTTGTGCCAGCAATGAACGGAGCACCCAGGCGACAATGCACCCCTACCTCTCCTGACCTTGATCTCTACTCCTGGATCAGCCCAGAGCCCAGACGGGTGATGAGAGGGAAGTCTCAGACCACTCGCTCATGGGGGCCCTGAATCGACTCTCAGTCTAACGAAACGGTCAGACGCCCCTGCTCAGCTATTGATCTCAGCTCTGCCTTTCTTACATGTCCCGGCAGGGTCTGCTCACGTGAAACCCCACGGTCAGTGCTAGTGTCAATTAGAGAAGCATTGACCACATTCCAACTTCCATACCTCCGGAGATCTCAACACATATTTGTCGTGTACTTGCCCAGGACAAAGACGGGTAAGAGAGGGTCCGTGCCCACATGGAGATATACTCCAGGGCCCCCTGGAAATAGGCCAGCTCATCCGCGTCTCTAGAACAAAGACATCCTCGCTGTCATCTGGTCCCAGGCTGGTCTAGAGTTCTTGAAGACCCCCAGCTCCATCCTCTCATGGTCAGGAAAGCTCCTTCCTTACCTCAGTTCACCCCGGTCCTGCTTCCAACTGATTCTCTTTTGTCCCAAGTAAAGATGGGGGATTGTTGGCTGCCTCCCCATCTAAATGCTTGTTGATTGCAACAGGCCTCCTATGGCTCAGTGCCATTCCATCGTGTCCTCCAAACTATACTTGGCCTCAAAACCTCTATTGATTCTGCCACATCTTCCTCTAGATCTGCCCATGCTCCAAACCCTTTGTTTTTCCCTCTGTCAGTTCAACACACAGGAGACTCCTCCTGCCACAAACACACCCTTCATCCCTGTCCCCCACCCAGACAGGGCCAGCATGGGGCAATCACGAGGCAAAGAGGACTCTGTAGGCACAGACAGAATCCAGCAGGAGTGGGGTCACCTGGCCGCCGCCTGGAAGTTCCCAGAGGGCTGGGCTAGTTCTCTTCCCTCGTGGCTCCTCCATATCACATAGGACATTGCCTCTATTAGTGTCTGCAGAACCGAGCTCCGCAGGCCAGAGGTGATTGCTAAGACTCAGACCGAGGACACGCTCGTGGGAGAACAGGGAAGGGAGCAGACGCTGGCTTCGAGCTAGAGAAATGGGGGTGTGATGGGGGTGGGCGCAGAGGAGGGGCCGCTCCTACCAGCCCCTTGCTGGCGGTCAGATTCTGCAGGGCCCCGGCGCAGGCCTCCAAGGTGGCGTCTTTCTTGCTCTTGCCCATGAGGTTCAGGTAGGTGCGGATGGCATCCGAATGGTACAGCCAGCTGCTGCCCTTGGGGTTGGCCTCCTCCTCCGGAAGGGGGCAGTCATAGTTGTTGTTCTGAGGACAAAGGGCCCGTCAGCAGGGAGCCTTGGGAAGGCACCGAACCCAAGCCTTCTGTGTGCCCCCCAACTCCAGGGTCCTGGTTCCTGATGGGAGGGACCTGGCAAGCACCTGCCCCGGTGCCCCTTCTTCTCATTATAGCAGCTCCGCAGAACTGAGTGAGGACAGGGGCCATGGTCCTCCCCGCTGTCTCTGAGGGAGGCAGAGAACAATCTTGGGATCCTGGGAAGTGTAGGGCAGGCCAGCCTCTGCCCAAACCTTCCAACTGCTTTCGGGTCTCACACCATGATGCTTCCTCCCTTCCCAGAGTCAGACCCCGAGCCTGACCCACCCTGGGCCCACAGGTGTGGTCCGGGGCCCAGCTTCCACAGTTGTACCCAGCGGGGAAGACTGACCCTCCCTCCACAGTGCCCTCCTGCTTCTGGGGGACCTGGGAGGCTTGGGAGCTGGTGGGAACCGGGCCGGAGAGGGCTTAGAGTCCTGGCTACCCCCAAACCTTCCAGGGTAATGGAGAAGATGGGGCCGAGTTTATCAATCACATAGTAAGGGAGGACAAGCTCTGCAAAAGGAGGGCTGGAGCTTTTGACCTCTGGGTGGTCTGAGCTCCTACACTCTCAAGAACACGGATCCCCTCTGTATGCAAGACAGAACACCCTGTACTCGGCTCCCAGAGTGCGGCACCAGCCCGAGGCCCAGGCTTTGGCATCGGCTTGTCCCCTTGGGCTGGTTTCAGGTTTGGGGGCCCGAGAGGAAAGGGTGGGCCAGGCAGCTGAGCCCAGCGGGGCTCCTGGTGGGGAGCAGGCCCTGGCTCCGTCGTCCGTGCTCACCATCATCTTATCGCTCTTGTTGCTGAAGCAGCCGGTGGAGGACTTGTCCGTGTAGGCGTTGCGGGCGTTGTACTCCAGCTGGCGGTAGCGGGTGGGCACCTCCGCGTCCAGGCGGTAGGAGAGGTTGTGCAGGACACACATGCAGTTCTCCACGGACTGGGGGCCAAGCAGAAGCAGGGTTCCTGAGCCTGGGCCCTGGCCTGAGGGCATCCCCGGCTCTCTCCCCGCCCTTGCCCGTGAGAGAGGGCAGCCCCTCAGCGGCTCCAGGAGAGATGACACGGGCACGGCCACGGTCTGAGAAGCTCTCCCAGTCACCCTTCTGGAGCCTGGATTGGAATCCAGCTCTGTCATTTCCTGGCTGCATGAACTCAAGTGGCTTGCAAGTGTTCTGGGCCCCGGTTTTCTCAGTCATAAAATGGGACTGAAGTCACCTACTTTCTTGGGCTCCTGGGAGGGTCACACCTGAAGTGCCTGTCATGGGGCCCCGCACGCAGGACACGACAGACAGCGGCCACTGCTTCTACTACGACAGCCACGGTGCCGGTGGTGGGACCGGGCTCTCGAAGGGTGCACCTCTGTCCCGCACGTCTCCCTCAGGAGCAGCCTCAGTGTATTTAGGTTCAAAGCCATCGAAACCCGACGCCCCTACGACCCCCGTTCTCACGGCCGCTAGTCCTCGGCTTCTGACAGCAGACGTGCTGCCCAACTCCGCATGGGCAGTGACACCTGCGACCCAGGACTTTGCCGCGGCTGCGTCTCCCAGCCTTAGCCTTTGTCCTCGTGGACAGGCTGGGGTTTGGGCCAGGAGACTGACCATCCTAACGACGTCTGGCCCTGAAAGGGTTTGAGCGACTCAGAGTTGCAGGGTCTGGGTTACACAGGTGGGGGGGTGGGTGCTGCATCCGGAGTGGAAAAGCACGATGCCCCCTGGGCCCCGGCTGAGCATCCGAGGGACCGTCTCTCTCCTGAGGCCCTGTTGTCACTTCCAGTGGAGGAGGGAGAGACAAACTCTCACCACAGGGAAACTGTGTGCTGATCCCAGTGCCTGTGGTGCCCAGACAGTCCCCTGTCACCTGGGGACTTTCTGTCTGTGTGTACTGGTGTGTCCCAAAGCCCAGAGATGACGGGAGGGCAGCTTGGCCAGTGGCCTCCCTGGGAGGCGGTGGGAAGCCGGTGTGGTAGAAGGAGCCTCGGCGCAGGGAGGATCCCCGGGGACAACAGTGTGGCTCCTTGGGGCCGCAGGCGGGACTCAGCTCACGGAGAGCTCACTCAGTGCCGGGTCCGCTTCGTGTCTTGCTTACGAACTAATTGAGCCCTTAAACCAACCCAGGCAGATGGATTATGGTCATCTCCGTTGGAGCAAAGTGCAAACGGAAGAACAGAGACGTCATGGAAGTGTCCGCATTCACACAGCCTCTAAGTGAGGGACAGCGGACCCGCCTCGGTAACCACTGTCCCCAGCGAGCAGAGCACTCTGCAGCCAGCCGTCCCCTTCCCTGGCCGGTCTCTGGGCGTCTGTCCTGTCACTAGAACATGCCTTCAGGGCCCCTCGAGTGCAGACCTGCCTCGTGGAGCCTGGGAGAAAAAAATGTCAGGACCTAGAGTCCAAGGAGCTGCCCTCACTGATTCTGGGGAGGCCCTGGGCCTTGGAGCGCTGGACAGAGAGGACTGGGGTCCAGGGCCGGGGTGGGGTGCCACCTGGGCACGCTCACCTTGTCATCACAGCGGCTGGCGGCCACGCAGTTCTGGACATAGGCCATAAGGGAGTCAATGAGCCCCGTGTAGTTTCGCATGGTCTGGCGGCCTGCATCGGCAGAGCTCAGGTTCCTGAGGAGAGAACAGAAAGCGGGTGAGGAAGCAGGGGAGGAGTGGGGAATAGTGAAGACAGTGATTGGGGGGCATGCAGGGGAGAGAGCGGCGGGGGGGAAGGGGGCAGAGGGGATGGGGATGAGGTTGGAGGTTTGGTAGGACGAGAGCAGGGCAGAAGAAATGAGGAAGAAAGAAGGAAAGACCATTCAGCCAATTCCGCCCCATCCTGGCTGAGGTTGGATGGGCTCTCATTTGAACTCAGCTCTTCCCACCCCCTCTTTCTGCCCACCTGGGCCCCAGCCCTGACTGTCAAGGGCTCCAGTGCTGCAAGCAGGCCGGGACACATTCCCTACCACTACTGGGCACCTGTTGAACGGGGGCTGGAAGCTTCACCTGCCCAGTTTCTTTCTGTGGGGCCAGAGGCAGAATTTGGGAAAAGAGCTGAGGGGTGCTCGGCTGGGGGCCAGATGCCCCCTCCCCGTGGAAGCTTGTTCTGCCCCAGCAGTGGGCTCCTTCCGAAGCATCCTGGGCCTATTTGCCTGGAGAAGGCCGAATGTGGTTACCGTTGCCACCAACAGCCCTGCAGTCCCATCAAGTGCTTAATACCCCGGCTTTGCTCACTGGAGGCCACTGATGGAGGCTGACAGGAAGGAGCGCAAGCTGAGACACAGAAGCTCACCCCTCATTCTGGGGCTCCCAGGAGTTGGGGAAAACAAACCCCATCAGGGCAAGGTGTGACCCTGAAGGGGACCTGTTCCACTGCTTCACCTCCATACCGGCACCACAACCGGCTTGCAACCTCTCTCCTGGAATGAGCATACCCACGTCTCTCCTCCAGCAGCTCCCAGGGGCCTTGCTTCATGCTGGTGTGGGACTCAGGAGACTTTGGGGAGAGCCATGCCATCTCATGCCATTGAATATGGCAGTTGGTGTTAGCCCCGTAGCTGGGAAGTGACTCATTAGGAGCCAATCAGCAGACTTTTGTCTAAAAGAACACTCTTCGAGGTAATACAAGAAATGCATTGTTGGGAAATGGAGGAGAAGGAAATGTTTGAACCAGTTTGGATATTCAGATCTGGCATTTCCATTCTTAGATTTCTAACTAAGTCCACAGTGGTCCCTTAAAGGAGGTCATGGAGTTCTGATCCTTATCTAGATCCAGGGATGTCAGGAACGCCAGGGCCCCGTTTCTTGGCATCTGCCCATGAAGACCAGTGCCAGCCAGACCACATTTTACGTTCTCTGTCCTGGCTGAGTCCAGCCCGAGATGGGGCTGCCTGGGCAAAGGCCCAGGACTGGGGCAAAAAGACCCCGTGGGCGTGCTCCTCTCTCACCTCAAGCAGCCCGTGGCATTGAAGAAGACTTCGGGGTCCACCATTTCCCGGGTCATGCTGCTGTTGCCATCGCACCAGCCGGAGAAGGGAATGATGACCCGGTCAGCCAGCACCGGCAGGGCATCGGCGATGAGCTCCTCCTTCAGCTCGTCAGTGGAGGATAGGTTCCAGAGCAGCCCTGGAAGTTGGGGACCATCGACTCAACACATGCCAGGCTCAGAAGACCCCAGGCAACGGGGGGACCACCCCCAGCCTGCTCTGACACATGAGCCCTACTGAAACACAACCTTCCAAGTAGGCCTGGTTTATTCGATCTCGTGTCTGATTGTTTCCTGAGCCCGCTTCCCACTGTCTCAACGAGACTGCAGGTTCTTTGAGGGCAGGGAGCAGCAAGAGTTCTTTATCTAGGTCAAATTATGAATATGGGAGGTGGTCAAGAAACATTTGATTGACCTATGGTCTTTAATATAAATGTTAGCACTCAGAGTCTTCTAGTGTTCTCTATTTTCCACCTGAAAGTCACTCCAGAAATACTGGTCATAGTCTGTGCATGGTCTCGTCTTCCCAGCCCAGTCAGGGTGTCAGAGTTCCTTCTGTCTCTTGTGCCCCGGCCCAAGGGCTTAGCGTATTGTTTGGACACAGGAAGGTGCTTAAGACGTGTTGGTCCCTGCTCTCATCAACTTCCCTTCCTCCCCTTCACCTACAGATCCCAGGCTCTGCTGAATACGGATCCTGCCTGGACACCGGCCTTCCACCCTTTGCCTTCTATTTTCAAAAAGGCCTTGACCTGGGGCGCCTGGGCGGTTCAGTCGGTTAAGCGTCCGACTCTTGATTTCAACTCAGGTCATGATCTCAGGCTCCTGAGATAAAGCCTCACATTGAGCCCAGAGTTGGGCTCTTTGCTCAGTGGGGAGTCTGCTTGAGGTTCTCGCTCTCCCTCTGCCCCTCTCTCCTCTCATTCTCTTTCTCTCTCAAATAAATAAATAAATCTTAAAAAAAAAAGACTTTGACCCCTTGTGAGTGTGCACTGTCTGGACACCACTAATCTGGCCAAGGCCGGTAGCACGGGGCTCCCCAGATATTAGCCTGAGGTCAAATCTGCACAGCTGTGCTTTGACCCAGCCTAGAGGGGCTGCAGCCAGCAGTCCTGCCCACCACCGACCCCTAGCTCTCTATGGCTGGGGCTCCCTACCTGTCAGTTGTTTCTGGATCTCACTGCTCCCGGTTCTCCTCAGGAGGCTGACAGCCTCTCGGATCCCATTCTGCCTCCGGGTCTCCAGCTTGTTGGTGACGCTCCGGAACACCAGGTTACGCAGGGCCCCAGCCGCAGCCTGCTGGACGTTCTGGTTGGGGCTCCGGAGGAGGTCCACCAACTTGCAGATGCCTCCCAGCTGATAGACCTGTTGGGATAGGGGGGCCGCCTTGCCCAGTCAGGGAGGGGAGGCTGATCTAATACTCGACTCAGAGCGATTTTTGTCAGCCCCAAAAGTCTACTGTTGGTTCAGAAGTATTCAAGCCAACCAAAATAAATGAGCGGTGTGGAGTCAGAGCAACTGACCAGACCAGGAACAAAGACGATTCAGATGCCGGCTCCCACACCCTCACCAGGAGACCCTCCGGAAGGCGCTCCTCTGCTCTGAGCCCCACTTTCCTCCTCTGAAATATGGTGGTGAGGACCAGAGGAGGAAATCAATATAAATATACTTCAAAATCCTAAAACAGGACAGACGTCAGGGAGACCTTCCCAGGAGAACTCAGTCTCCTGTGGCAGGAACTTTGATGCGGATGGATGGTGGAATCTCTAGAAAACCCATTTAGGGCGCTCCACCCTTGGGCTGAGCTGCAGAGCCCTATAGGCGTCCTTCCCACCAGCCAAGCTCAGGAGGCATGAATAAGCCCTGTCTTCCATCACAGACGCCAGGTGAGAAAGAGGATCAAGCTGCGGAGAGGGGGAGAGAGATGGAGACGGAGAGGCAGAGAGGCGGAGACAGACAGATGGACGGTGGGGAAGGGAGCTGACGTGCGGAAAGCAGTCATATTCTCTAGTAGCATCTGGGAAGGGATTTCTGTTGAACTCATGGTGGTTTCTTCCATGTGACCAGTGGGGGAGACACGCCTGACCAATGTCCACTCAACTAGAGGGTTAAGATGCCCAGCTGTGATCTTGGGCAACGCCAAGCGCATTCCTCCCTCCAGGCAGCCAGGCGGGGTGAGAAGGAGCAAGTACAAATGCCCCCACCCATCTCCAAATGGGGTCAGGCTGACACGCCCAGTCCCTGCCCAGGCCTCCAGGGGGACAAGGTGTGCAGCCGGCTACCTGTTGTTTGGCCGATTCGTCCTGGAAGCAGGTGTGCTGGATGTAATAGGCCCCGATGGCCTGGTACTTCTCATCCTGGGAGCTCAGGTACTGCACGGCCTTGGGGATGGTCAGCCCACTGCACTCAATATCCTCACTGCAGATCCTGTGGGCAATGGGCAGTGGGTGGGCTCCAGGGTAGGCTGGGAGTCCCGGGGCCAGGGCCTCAGAACTCCCCCCTGTATGCCCAAGCTGCCACAGGCTGTCCATCCATCCATCCATCCATCCATCCATCCATCCAACCATCCATCCATCCACTCATCCATCCATCCATCTATCCACTCACCCAACCATGCATCTTCCCTCCCTCCTGTCTCTATTCATCCATCAATGCCTTCATCTCTCCCAAGTCCAGCTAATTCTTCTTACATAAAAATTCTCAAATCTGCTCCTTCTTCCCACCCTCACGGCCACTGCCTTCCTTCTGACCATGATCACTCACACTGGGACTAGAGCAAGAGACCCCCACAATTGGCTCTCTTCTCCAAGCTCCCCTATCCAAAATTTTCCTCCCTTTTACCAGACTAGCAGTCCTAAAACCTGGTTCACTGTGTTGTTCCCATCAGGGGCTTCTCCGTCCTGCAGCTTCAAGTGAAGAATGCTTAGACTACTATCCAAGGGCACATGTTAAGTTGGACCATAGGAAATGGCTGATAGTCAACCATTTTGAGCCACAGAACGAAACATTTCATGTTTCAACCTAATCGTTTGGCTCCGCTATGCCCTCTCGCACACTCTCCAGACCCTCACAAGGTCCACTCCAGCAAGACTCTCTTCTTCACTGAGCCCCAATCAGGGCTCAGGTGTGGCGGTGTCCCTTCCCCTCACCACACATGTGTCTCGTTGAAGTCTCACTTCCCTGAACATTCCAGGGAAAGGACACCTCTCTTCTAGGAACCCCTCCAGCTCCTGTGGTGTTGACTCTCGGGCTGCCTTTCCACTTGCCTGTGTCAACAGGCAACAGAGGTGGAGAATTCCCAGGGAAGGGGCAGCCCTTTCTGTGGCACCCAGCCCCACCCGACTAGGAATTTCTCAGCATTTGTACTGGCCTCCGTTTTCTTTTCCTCAAGTGCACTGGCCTCAGTCTTGCCATAGTAAATGCTCAGCAAATATTCATGGTTTTAATGTGGCATCCTAACTCCATTTTGGGAAACAATCACCCAAGGGGCAGAGCTCTCTGGGCTTGTAACAGTAGCACTCCTGTCCTGCGTCGAGAAAATGTCACATTTGCCTGTCAAACATCATCTCTAAATGGCTCGTCATACACCCCTTCCATGTCTTACCTAGACCTTGTCCTCTCAGGGCCTCTGGCTTAGGGCAATAAGCCAGGGCTAGATGCTGCCCGCGTCCCTGCTCCACGGGAGAGGGTTTCTTAGCCCTTCTCCAGATCATCCCAAACACACCTTATGGCCTTTGAGTAGTTAGGAGAGGTCCAGCTTTACAATGGAGTTCAGAGTGGGGAAGAACACAGGATGCTACATCAGCTGTGTGACCTCGAGCAAGTGAGTTAACTTCTCTGTGCCTTGTTTCCGCCTCAGGAGTTCTAGCACCTGCCTAGAAGGGGCTATGAGGTTTAGCAATGAAGACCGCAAAGCTCCTGGAGCTCTAGGAAGGGCAGTTTATCAGTTAATTGTGTAGCCCTGGGGTAGCTCTGGGCTGTTCTGTTTCTGGTTGTGTCCCCTACATGTATCGTACATCCTGGAACATCCTGGAATAATCTCTGTAATAATGGTAGATGCCTAGTAAATGTTTGTCAAATCAATGAATAAATGATCATTAGCTGGTGATAAGGAACAGTAGGGAGGTCTACGGAGCTCTGAGCCCTGGAGGGCAGGCCCAATGTCCCCTGAGACACTGTGGCCGTCCCCAAGCCAGCCTGTGCCTGTGGCTCTTTGTAGGACACCCCACTTCATCTCCTTCGTTCTCACTGGGCCTTCGGTGTCGGGGGACAGGAGATGCACCCTGCTCTCCAGCACTCGCTCCAGGCCCTTGGTTTGGTGTCTGTCTGTCCTGGTTGTCTGTTGTCCTATACGGTGGAACATGGCCCCCTTGCCCATCGTCCACATCAGGCCAGACTCCTTTGCTCTTCCAGAACATGGACAGAGATTTGCATGCCGAAGATCACAGACCCTCAGCCCCTGGAGGGGTTGTTAAAACACACGTCGCCGGCCTCTCCCCGAGTGGGAAGTCTGTAGGTCTGGGTGCAACCCGAAAATGTTCCCAGGTGATGCTGCCACTGCTGTTGGGAGGCACACCCTTAGAGAACCACCGGCTGAGCTAACCTTCTCTAATTAGCCTCCCTCTGTTCATAACCTGGGACCCTTTGGAACCTCCTTACCCCATGCGTTTGTGTTAATGTCTGGGTTCTGTCTCCCCCTTCACACTGAGAACTTCACGAGGCCAGGAACACCCCCAGGCCGGGACAAGGAACCCCTGGGGACCGAGGTGGTCCTTCTATCATCAGCAGCTCCCTCACAGCGTACAGTCAGGCTGACCATCTGCCCGCACCCTGGCCCCCACCCTGGACCCCCGCCCAGCCCGGCAGCACTTACTTGGAGCTGGCCCTCGAGTGGCCAAAGGACAGGTCCTTGTTGCAGGACATGGGCGGGACGTACACGGGGTCCTGCTTGGAGGTGCAGGAGGGCGGGCGCACGGGGCACTTCTTGACAGCCTTCTGGCCGCTGCAGGTGCTGTAGAAGCTATAGCGGTTCTGGGTGGTCTTCTGGCCCCTGTTGCTCAGCGTGCCCTTGCGCAGGGTGCCCCGAGGGTCACAGTAGAGGTCGGGCTCGCTGCGGCTCGCCTTGATCTTCTGCATGAAGCAGATGTCACTGCCGGCGCCCGTCGCGGGACAGGGGCCCCGCTGGTAGTGCCGGCCCCAGTTCTCCATCTGGCTGTAGGAGCTGAAGCGCCTGTTGTCATTCTCCCGCTTGAGGGTCCCGTTGTAGATCTGGTCAGAGAAAGGGAGGAAGGCTCAGTGGAGGTGCCTGAGCGGGGACTCTGGATCCAGCTGGCCATGGGACCCCGTCCTCCCCCAGCCTCCATAATAATGTTCATGGAATCCGAGAATGGTTGGAGCGGAAGGCATCTTGGCCATCATCCGATATCTTATTTTTTCAAACTGCAGGTTGTTGACCTATTATGGGTTATGAAATCCATGCAGCTGATTTGTGACATTTAAGAAAACAGGACAGCATGGTAGATGCTGGAATGTAAGCCCTCAGAGTGCAAGGCAGGCAGTAGAGACACGTGTTGTGTTGTGGGCTGGACTGCGATGGAGAATGCATTTCTTACTGTTGGGGGGGGGGTCGCCACTCATCCAGTCCTGCGTGGATGGCCCTGTCCAGGTGGGGAGTTGCAGGCCCAGAGAAGACAGGGGACTTCCAACTCAAGAGGGAAGGGCGACGCTGGGCCTGCGCCCGTGTCCCCCAGTCCTTGCCCTGTCATCCCGTGCCGTTCCCAGACATCAGCGACTTCCAACATGGCCAGCCTTCCTTGGCCAGCTTGTACTCAGCCTGGGAGAAATTACTCCTTTTCTGGCCAGGACTGTTTTGCACTGTTATTTCCCTGCTGGACTCCTCATGTGGCCTCCCCCCTGCCAGGGCAAGAAACGAATGGTAACAGGCCCTCCAGGGGAACCCCTCACAGGCCAAAGGGAGAAAATACTTCTGCTCCTGGGCCTTCTTTGGTAAGAGCACTGGCCCACATGGAAGCAGGCCCAGGGGCTTAGGGTGGGGTGCAAGGGGAGCTTCCTGGGCTTTGCCGTCAGGATTGCAGGAGGGAGAGGTTGGGCAGAGGCTCAATCCGATAGGAATATGGTAATGAGGAGACCCCCGGGGCTCTGTGTGAGCTCAACTGGGGATGCGGCCTCCCTAGGAAGAGCCTGCAGAGCTGGACATTTGGTGGGAATGAGCTCAGAAGAGATCTGCTGAAGGGGGACTTTCCCAGGAGCCCAGGCTGGTGGTGGGTCTGCCTGTTCTGACTTGTCCTCAGACTAGAGGGTAACACCGAGCCTGTGGAGAGTGTCTCCACGCAGGTGCTGACTTGGATCTCACCTTTGCTGGGATGAGCCAGGGCCAAGCCTAGCAGCCCAGAGCCTGCCTGCCCCACCCCATGAGTGTGTGTGTGTTTGTGTGTGTGTGTGTGTGTGTGTGTGTGTGTAGGGGACGTAGTTGGACAACTGGGTTATTCTCCTCCACACCAGATCTAGCCACACGAGTCTGGGGAGAGGCCTTCTCCTGGCCAGTCGCCTTTCATCTCTGCGGGGAAAGTCTTAGCAGGAAACCACCGTGGGTCAAGGTCCCAGTCTGAAGTGGCATCCAAAAGTCAGAAGCCACAAACTGTTAACCTTGGCAATGGCACTCTCATCTCCTCTACCCACAAGCTCAGCTGGGCACTCAGGTGGGCACAGTTTTCTTCCCCAAACTGGGTCAAACCAACCTACCTCAAAGGGAGCAGGTGTGCAGGTGTTTGGGGAGGCATAAATGAGCAATAAGAGGAAAGGGAGGGAAGGGAGTGGGGCAATTTTCTGAGCATTTTTGACATGGAATGTACACCTTGCACAAAGTATGCAATTAGGCCTCCCCTGCTCTAGGCCAGTGGCCACACCCCTCACCCCTCCGTCCTCCCAGGGTGGGGGAAGGCGATGACAGCACTTCGGAGGGAAGGCTGAGCACTCCCATGTGGCAGGCTAAGCCTTAAATGGAAATGCAACAAGGAACTCTCTTGTTCTCAGTAAATGACACTCCCAGACGTCAGCTGAGACACCTGATGAGGAGTCCAAACGCTCATCCTGGACCAAGCCCAGCGAAAATGTGATCATGCTGATTAAGCCTGACAGAGGCTTTGGGCTTTGCTCTCCTGGGCTGGGAAAAGGAGCAACAGGCAGCCTTGCCAAGTCTCGGCGAGGGTGGGATGCCTAGGGGAAGGGTGCTGGCTGCGCCCGCGGGGGAGCAGGCGTGGTGGAGAAGGCAGGGCTGACCCTGTGGGACTGCATTTCCTGCCCCCCCAGCCACATCCCACTGGCATCACCCATTCCCGGGAGCCCCACCCCTGCTCCTTGGGTTATGGCTGCTGGTGGCTGAGGACAGCCATGGGTGACTCGCGTCATCATGACTTTTTGCTGTTACTTTGACAATTGGGAGCCAAGCTTCCTCTTTGCTAGGCCCTTTCCTGTCCTAGTATCACAGGGGGTCTTGGTTTCCCTTCAAGTCTCAGACAAAGCAGGCTGTCACCAGCCTTCCCTGTGACCTTTCCCCTTTGCTGTCCATCAGGCTGAAATCTCGGGACTCCAGGTACATTCCTCCAGCTCCCTGGGCACAGGGAGACTCAGTGGTCAAGAACATGGACTCTGGAGCCTCACTGCCTACGCCGAGCCCTGGCCATGTCACCTGCCCTGTGGGAGGTCTTGGCCAACTTACTTAAACACACACACCTCAGTTCCTTTTTTTTTTTTTTTCTAATTTGTAGAACTGGGATTATAGTTGTATCCAGTGTGGGGAGAATTCAGTGAAAGAATGTAAAGTGCTTTGGACAGTGCGTGATGTAAATGTTTGTTTAGTAGGGACATCTGTGTCCCTCCGATGCTCAGACTGGAGACAGACTGGGGGCCTCTAGGACCTGGCCAAGGGTTGTACATCACCCAAGCCACACCTAAAGGAGCCACCAGGCTGGCACTTGAGGGACACGAACCCAGGAGGCCGGGCCAGTCCAGGAAAGGGGTACACACTAGTATTCAGAGCCCCATGCTAGTCTCACCCAATGGCCACAGAACAGGCCTCAATAGGTTTCAGAAAAACAGAGGAGTGTGGCCTGTCTGTTCGGCTTTATGACGGAATGGAATGACGCGGTGTTTCTTTACGTGGGCGCTGTCGGCATTTGGCGCAGGACAATTCTTCATTGTGCAGGCTGCCCCAAGCTCGGCAGGATGTTTAGTTGCCTCTGGCCCCCAGGCGGTAAATGCCAGCACGCCTTGCAGTCATTGTGACTAGCAAGGATGCCCCCACGCATTTCCAAACCCTCCCTTTTGGGTCCGAGCAAGCAGCAGCAGCCGGAGGTGCCCACAGCAGGTGGGAGAGCGTCACTGCCAGTGCCGGGTCTCCCAGGCACACCCCCATACTCCGATAGCGATCTGCTGGGAGCGTCCTCTGCTTTGAATACAAAGGACAGTGAGACACAGACGCACACCCCTTGTCTGGTTAGCTCATGCTTCCTTGGGAAACTCTGGCTTCGCGTGGTATGGTCCATGCATCAGAACATTCCAGAAGCTAGAAACTCGACTTTCTGGGGGCAGAGATGACCCTCAACCAGAGAGTAGGCTGGGCTGGATAGCTAAAGGGAGGCCCAGGGTGTGTCCAGAGAGACATGTTTCTCCACCTGGAAGACGAGTGGGGCTCTCGGGAGGTCAACACTTGCAACCACCTTCCAGGTGGGCCAGAGCGAGCTGCCCTGCGCAAGGAGCCTCTCCCAGCCGGGCCCTGCTCTGCTTCCCGTTCTGCTAATGACTGAGGTCTTGTAATTCACCCATCTTTCTCCCCTTCCTTCTTGGAAAACTGCGGCATTTTCTGTCCTGCTGAATGCTCCCCAGCCCCCTTTCCTGTTCCTCGTCATGTCAGGAAGTGCTCAGAGGCCAACTCCCTCATTTTGCAGACAAGGAAACTGAGTCCTGGAGGGTGACTAGACTAACACAGCCCAAGACCCAGGACCTCAAAGAACTGAATATAGTCAGTTTCCCCTTGAAAGTCCCATTCAGTCTGAACAGGCCCCCAAACTGGAAGAGCTCCTGTTGGCCCAAGATCATCAGACACGACAGTGACCAGCCGTTCAGGAAGAGATGGCATCCTTCTCTCCCTCCAATGGAGAATCCTTTCTGACTCCTCCTTTCCCACCCCCACTGCCCAGACTGTGGCCCGGCTAAGCCTCAGCTCGCTACTGAACAATTCCAGTGCCTCCCGCCAGCCTCTAACCCAGCCCTTGGGGCCCTGGTGCCTTCCTGGTGGTTCCATCCACTGGACCTTCCTCAGACACAGCTTTCCTTGCCTGACAAGCCCACAGTGTCTCTCTGCTTCTTTCAAGAAGAACTCACCAGCCTGGGCCCCTTGCTTGTCCGGCCACCTCTTCCCTCCCCAGCACACCCGTTTATGCTGTCTGGTGACATCGGCCACATCCTGCTTCTGCCCAGCCTCTTCTCCATCCTGCATAGCTTTGCTTGCCCCTCCTCCCAAATCCTATGTTTCTCCAAGGCCTCTTCTCCAGTCTTCTGCACAAAGCCTGCTCTGACCCAACCAAGGTCCTTTCTCCGGATCTCCATCATGTGCAGAGCTGGACTTCCTCATCTGCACTCCCTCTTTGGCTGTGACCTTGTGTGTTCTTTAGTTGCTAATGGTTTCTGTCATTTTCCCCAAGTTCTCCAAGGCAAAGATGCCCTTTACTGTGCCTGGAACAAGGCTGGCCTCACCGCAAGTGCCCGAAGGAGTGCCTTGACTTGCCATGGGACTTTGTGCCGGGGGTGGAAATGTGGGCTGTTGGTTGGCACGGGGGGGGGGTTCCCATAGCTTCCACGGGCCACAGGGAGTCCTTGACAACGAAATGAGCTGCCAGGAAGGCAGAGGGTTTCCAGATGAGGCAAGCCAGTCTCACAGAGTGGCTTCAGGTGTGTGTGTGTGTGTGTGGGGTCCAGGATCCTTCCCTTTACCCCTTGACCTGGGCCTTACTAGCTGGTTGGCTGAGCCTAGAGAGTTCTAGTCCAGCTCTGGCTGACCAGACAGAAGGAGCCAGGCATGTGCTGGGCAGACCGAGATGAAAAGAGTGTCTGTGTCCCCAGCTATTAGCCCATTTTGAAACCAAGCTTCTGCCAGCAAGGTGGGGCCGGCCAAACAGGCTCTCCTGCGGGACACACCCTGCTATTCCCTACGAGTCACACCCCCAGCGCAGTGCCCAGCAGGGCCACCTTCAGCCATGTACTCTCCAATGTCCTTCTCATGAGAGCGCGTGCACACACACAATTTCACGGGGTCCCCGTGCCTCCTGGGCCGGGTGAAGCCCCTCCTGAGAAAGGACTTGCACTGAAAATGCCTCCAGGACGGATTCCGTTTGCTCCTTCCCTTGTACCTACTACTCCCCACCGTGCCTATCGCGTGCCCTGGTGCGGTAGGCACGCTCTCACTCTCTTTCATCCTCCTGGGATTTTAGTCGGGATTGGGCACAGCTGGTCAGTCACGGGGGTGGGGGGAAAGAGGCGGGGAGGGGGCTTCACGATGTGTGTGGCAGCTCTGCTCCACTTCTTACGGCGTGGGGGGTGGGGTCTGGAGAGCACAGGTCCTGTCTCAGCAAGGGCTGCCCAGGAGGGGGCAGTCAGGGCCCCAGGGCGTGGGGGATTCTCTGCACAGGAGGTTGGGGGGCGGCTGCTTACTCAGCAGTTGGAGTCACCGAGACAGCCAGAGAGCTGCTGGGCCTGAGTCACCAAAGGTGGGACTTCGGCAAGGGGAGTGCCGATCCCTGTCTCCTCCTGGGCTCCACTCCCTCTCTGGCCAGGAGCAGGGGGTCCCACCCTGGGCTGATCCTCCTTTCTTTCTCTGGCACGTGGCTTTGTGTGGCGTGTGGCGAGCAGAACCTCCCCGCACTTCGAAGCCCTGACACCTGGGCAAAGAGCAAGCCCGTTCTGCTTGGAGGCGGCAGTGGTGGGTGGGTCCCTGCTGCGGAGTCCTTCAGGGCAGAAAGGAGCTACCCCTGATCCCACCCTCAGCACCCTGAGACCCGCAGTGCCTACTCAGGAGGGAACCCCAGTTTGTGAACTGAAGGACAGAGGCTGGTGGGTGTCTGGTCAGTCAGATGAGGCACAACAGGAATCAGAAACAGCCTCATGTCAGGTGTTGGGGATCTTCTAGTACCTGAATTTTTAAAATGTAAAAAAAAAAAACAAACCCCAAACTCACGAAAGTTTTGATGCCTATCCTGGGAGTGCAGAGTTCATCAGAGATCTGGTTAATAATGGTAGCGTCCCTTGTCACCTCTGAGAGGTGGACACTGGGAGCCTGTATTGACCAGGGGAGTAAGAAGAAATGTGGGTGATTCAGAACGAGTTTTCTAAAGTATCTGGACAACTGCAGCCCAACTAGAAAAGATCCAAAAAAATCTCAAATTTCAGGCTGTGGCTTGTGGGTCTTTCAAGATGGCGCTGCTTTCTCCAGGGAGCTCACAACTCCGGTGGATGAGGCATCATGCCTTGATGGGCTCCAGGCTCCGAGTCTGAGTCCCAGGCTGGTGGGAGGGTCAGGCCCACCGCGGCTCCTGGTGCTATCGGGCACCAGGGCCCAACATATACTTGGGTGCCCAGCACCTTGCCAAGAGCCAAAGCTCCGTGACATTTGCCATCTGGACAGACCACTGCGGCAGCCCCAGCACCCAGCTCTGTCTCCACGCCCTACTCCCTGCTTCATGGCTCACTTGTGGGAAAACATGGATTTTCTGAAAATCTCTGGAAACTCTCCCCTTTCACATCTGAGAAGTGGGTTTTTCTTAGCTCCTGGAACTCTCAGGATGGGTCTGGGGAGCAAGGACCTAAAGTTTCATGTGTACACATCTCTGTTACATTTGGGAAAGGAAATCCCTAGTAGGTGTTTACCACTCCTGAGAACAGGCCCCTTGAAAAGGACCCTGGAAACTCTGCCACCTCTGTTTCATGGGCTCATGCTCAGACAAGTCTGAGGCATGACTATCCTGCCCTCCAAGAGCCCCCTGTTCTGTGTCACAGCTTCTGCCTTTTGAACCCAGAGGCTGACCCCATCATCCCAGTAACTGTTCACCCCGGGGAGGAGCCTTATAAGATTTCAACATGAAGTAACTCCTGGAATCTCAGAGAATACACCAGTTCCTAGAAGAGCATAGTCGAGGGTCGGGAAGATCCCACTAAGCCTGGCACCCCCCACCCCATGCTGGGATGTCTAAGGGAAGCTCAGTGGCCCCCTTAACCACCCCCACACATGAGGCCAGAAGGTGCTTCCAGACACAAGAAGAAGAGGGCCAAGGCCATAAGGTGGGAACATCCTCAGGGGCAGATGCTTCCTTGGCCCCAAACAGAGCTCCCTGGAGACACCACTAGTGGAAGGAAACTACTCCCACTGGTGAGAAAGCCAAGAATTTCCCATGAAAGGAGGCGAGGGGATCCCCCAGGGCTTGGGTGATGGATCTCCGCTCTGGATGATGAGCCTGTATGCCCGTGTGCACACACACTCCCATATGCACACCTGTCTACACGGGACACACATTGCTTTGCTGGTGGTGGACCATGGTAGGGAAGGTCTTTGGAAGTTCCTGAACATATTGTCAGAACACCTTAGCAGGCATGGCGCTTTACAGTTTGCAAAGAGCTTCCCATTCATCACCGTGTTGGAGACTCCTGTGGGACAGCACTCCTGTCTCCTGCCTTGCCGGCGAAGTGTCAGGGCAGATGGCCGCAGCCTCGTGCTCTCTGTGAGCAATTATTAAGCGCATCGAACTCGAGGCTTGGCTAAGGCCACTCAGCTAAGATGTGGCAGACTGTGACCCAGGACTCAGGTCTCCAACCTCCCTCCGGGTGTTTGTCCTCTAGCCACTCTGAGTCTGGTGACATGAATGAAGACTAAGCGGCCAAGAGTCCCTGCCACTAGGGGGCGCTCTGCAGGACAGCCACCTGCATCTCTGGCTAGTTGCTGGCCCTGACTCCTGGGAAGCTCCTTGCCCAGGGGCTACAGACATAGAAGGTATCTGCCCCCTCCTTTTGGCCTATTGTGGGACATCCTCAGAGACATTTAGGAAGAGCGTAGTTCCTCAGCTCTGTGACGCAACCTTACTGCCCAAAGGCCTGGGCTGGAAGATCCTCTGTTCCAAGGGACACCAGTGGGCAAGGAGAACTTGTGGTCATGACAACTGGTCTGTCTTGGCCAGGACCACAAGCGTGAAGGTGCACAAAAGTGACTGGTACCCTTTCAGCCACGCCTTGCTCCAGATGCACCACAGAGCACACACAGATGGGGCCGGGAGAGCAGGGGGCATGTCAAGACCCGTGACTGAGGCTGGGCCTGGGGTTCCTGGAATTAGCCAAGTCTCGCTGAGCTTCTTCATGCTCAGGGAGTTAGGCCACCCTGCTTCAAGCCTCGGTAGCAGTCACGACGGAGGAGAAGGGAGGGCTGGGCCACTGGCTGGCCCTGAGCTCCCCAAATCTCTCAGGCTTTCTTCCACAGCACCCCCACTCTGCTCCCAGCACCGTGGGGCCTCCAAGAGCCGATTAGGGCTGCAGGCAGATGTGGAAGAGGCCCAGGATTTCCTGTAGACCCTCTCCAGTTTGGCCCCAGGGAGCAATCCCACAGAGCTCAGCACTCAGCAGGCTATCGGTTAGTTCAGAGAACTGTAGGCACTCAGTCAGAAACATCATCTTGGGGGTCCCTGGATGGCTCAGTCGGTTAAATGTCCAACTCCTGATTTCAGCTCAGATCATGATCTCAGGGTCCTGGGATCAAGCCCCATGTCAGGCTCCACGCTCAGCACAGAGTCTGCCGGGGATTCTCGCCCTCTGCCCCTCTCCCTGCTTGTGCTCACACACACACTCTCTCTCTCTTTCTCAAGTAAATAAAATCTTAAAAAATAAAAAAAAAGAAACACAATCTTTACCTAAAACCATAAAACTCCTAGAAGAAAACATCGTAAGCTCCTTGACAGAGATCTTGGTGATCGTTTTTGATGCTGACACCAAAGCAAAAGAAACAAAAGCAAAAATAAATAAGTGGGATTACATCATACTAAGCCCTTCTGCACAGCAAAGGAAACCAATGACAAAATGAAAAGGCAACCTACTGAATGGGAGAATATATTTGCAAATCATGTATCTGATCAGGGCATGCAATCATACAGATCAATACGAAAAACAAGCAAACAAAAATCTGATTTAAAAATGGGCAGATCTGAATAGATTTTTCCAAAGAAAACATGCAAATGACCAACAGGTGCACGAAAAGGTGCTTAACATCATGAGTTGTTAGAATACAAATTAAAACCACAACGAGATATCACCTCCGCACCTGTTAGAATGGCTAGAAAGACAAGAAACAACAGATGTTGGCAAGGATGCAGAGAGGACACCCTTGTGCCCTTTTGGTGGGAATGCAAACTGGTGTAGCCACAGTGGAAAACAGGATGGAGTTTCCTTAAGTACTTAAAAATAGAACTGCTGTGTGATCCAGCAATTCTACTCTGGGGCATTTATTGAAGAAAATGAAAACACTTAACTTGAAAAGATACGTGCATTCCCGCGTTTGCTGAAGCGTTCCTTACAATGGCCAAGACATGGGAATGACCTACGTGTCCATCGATGGATGAATGGATAAAGAAATTGTGTATATATACATACGATGGAATATTATGAAGCCATTAAAAGAGTGAAATCTTGTCATTCCCAACACCATGGATGGACCTTGAGGGTATTATGTTTTTTGTTTGTTTGTTTGTTTGTTTGTTTGTTTTAAAGATTTTGTTTATTTATTTGACAGAGAGACAGCCAGCGAGAGAGGGAAAACAAGCAGGAGGAGTGGGAGAGGAAGAAGCAGGCTCCCAGTGGAGCAGGGAGCTGGATGTGGGGCTCGATCCCAGGACCCTGGGATCACGCCCTGAGCCAAAGGCAGACGCTTAACGACTGAGCCACCCAGGCGCCCCTTGAGGGTATTATGTTAAGTGAAATAAGTCAGCCAGAGAAAGACTATTATCATATGACCCCTCTTATCTGTAGAATCTAAAACCCGTCTCCTCAAACCCCAAAACCTAAGAACAAATACACAAAAACCAAACTTACAGATATAGAGAACAGACTGGTGGCTATCAGAAGTGGGAAGGTTGGGGGGGTGGAGAAATGGGTGAAGGGGGTTGAAAGGTTAAAAAAATATATCATCTTTGAATGCTCCATTAAAAAAAAAAAAAGCCCAAACTATTCAGTCAGGCATGTGGCGGGTCACCTTGGGGAGGGGGCTGCACTCTGTCGTTTTTCTCCTTGGCTCTCAGCTCTATGTGACCCACTGAACCAGCTTTAGGAAAATTATCCTGCATGGTGAATGTGTGATCCAGAATCTCCCCAAGGGTGGGACAGGCAGCACTGGGGATTGGAAAGTGACATCAGAACACTGAAGGCACCATAATAACCCACGCTGGAGAACATGGAAAGCTCTTCCTTTTCCCATTTGATCACCACAAGGAGAAAGTCTAGGTTGGTGCCCGTATGTTTCTTAAATACTTGCCAGCCTCCCTTTCTGAGCAGAAAGAAAAAAAAAGCGCTTTATCTAGCAGGAATTAAATAATGATTTGTTTTATTCTATTTATTATTATTGGTTATAAGTTACAGCTAGCCTTCCTCTATGGCAAAGAATACTGTTTTATTTTTTCACTTTTGAGTTCGTGATATAAATTTTCCTGTCAAAATTTCCTTTGAAATTTAGAAGTAAGTACATTAGAAATAAACCATTGTTGGTCGATGATGTTATAAAAATTGTGACAGCAGACTACAAGTGACCCAGGTTTGGGAAACACTGTTGCCCACAGTGGCAAGGGTGCCCAGGGCAACGGCGCGACAGGGTGCTCTGGGCAAGGGGTCAGGGAGATCGGGGGTGAGGAGTTGGGAGATCGGGGTCCCAGTTCTGGTTCTTCCTTGTCCGGCTATGCAGCCTTGGGCGGTCACCTCACCTTTCTGGTCCTGTTTCCCCAGCTACGGAGTGCCCTGTAAGGCTTCTTCTGACTTTGGTGATCTATGATTCAGTCCCCACTGAAGTCACAGACAGCCTCCTTCCCAACCTAGCTCAGTGCTTCTGAACAAATCCCACAAACCCCACACACCCCACCTTCATCCCCTTCAGGCCACACCCTTGAGCACCCTGCAGGGGAGTAGGAGGGGAGGGCTGGGGGGTCTAAAGCCCCAGAGCCGCTTCTCTTCCCAGCTGTGTCTCCACCCCTCCCCTCCCCACCCCCCACCTGATTTTTATTTTTCAGCTGAGTGTGCTCTCCTGGGGCAGGAAGGCCTCCGTAGAGACTTGCCAGGGCCCCGGGGGAGAATGCGGAGCCTCACCCTAGCGAAGGGTGGGGATGGCTCTTCCACCCACTTGGGAAATGCTCCTGCATTTGTCCCGCTGAGCTCTGTGACAAAAGGAAAACTCTCAAACCAGAAAAGAGGCATCAGGAGATCTACCCGGGGCTGGGTTTTCGTGGCCCTCCTTCACGTCCCCCTGTTTCCTGGTGTTGGGGCATTTGCAGCCCACCTGGCAGGAGAGGAGATCCTGACTCACTCCAGCCCACTGGGCTCTGGACTCAGTTCTGCCAAGTCTGCCTGTGAGGTACCGGGCAAGTCCCTGCACTTTTCTGCAGCTTGATTTCCCTGCACAGAACATCAGAAGGCGAGGAGCACCTACCGATCTCACGAAGACTGAGGAATCAAGCGGAGAAATAGAAACATGAGCCCTTTGGGTAACTTCAAAATGCTGCGCCAGTTCGAGGGATTATTAACTGACAGGGAGGCTGGAGATTGGAGTTCTTCCCCTGTGACAGGCAGACGAAGGTGGTGGGCTGTGGTGGCCTGGCGAGCTGCCACCTGCCTGCTCACCCCAGAACCTGGGGGGGGGCCCCTGCCCAGACCTCCTGCTCCTTCTGGGGACTGGGGCTGGAGCTGGGGAAGCAGGCCTCCCACCCTGCCACTCACAGCCAAGAGAGCAGAGGCCTGCGGAGGTTTGGTTAGCTTTGAATGATACCCTCTCTGACGCTGTTGTTTCCTCCTGTAGTTGGTTTTAACTATAGTGTTAGGACTTTAAAGACTTGTTGGTTGGGTAGATCAGCTCTTGTCAGGACCAGAAAAAAAAAAACCCCAAACCGATCAACCAACCAACCAAACACACAAAACACCGGGCCCCAGACAGAGCTCCACTAATTGTTTTCCGGAGCAAAAGAAATTTTCCTTGATGCTTCCAATCTTCCCTCTCAAGTCTCAGAGGCTCTACTCTGAATATGTGTGTGAGAAGGAAGGTGAGAATAGTGACCCACTCGTGCATCTGCCTTCTCGGAAGCAGGCAGAGCTCCATTTCACGCGGCCAGAGGGTCGGCGCCTCACAACACCCACCCGGCCTTAGTCTGCCCAGCCTGGCCCTGACCTCCAAGCTCTCTGCAAACTGAGAGCAAGACTTTGCGGGGACTTGCTGAGAGATTAAGCTGAAGGAAGATGTCAAACAGGCGCTGCTGTCTCCCCTGAGCGGAGCGGAATTCCTTCTGGCGCACCGTCTGAGAAGGGCCGGCTGCTGGCTGTGTCCAGGGCGGCACAGCCCGATGCTGCCACCAGCTCTGTCGCTGCCCCACTGAGTCCCTGACTCTGACCTCTGTCCCTGAACATTCTGGTCAAATTGTCTGGCCTCCTGTCCCCCGCGAGGGTCCTCACTGCCTTCTCCTGGGTCTGGTGCTCCTCAGGGGCAGAAGGAAGGGGTGGGCAGCAGGCTCACTCAGCTCAGAGGACATCACGGGTCCCGCGCCCCCAGGAACCGGTGGCAGGAGGCCAGGGAGGCTTATGAGACCTCTGGAACTGGCAACATGCAAACAGCTGCCCTCCCTGGGGGTGATGGGCCAGGAAAGAGGGCCCAGGCGCGGCTGTCAGACCGAGCCCCAGGCCTAGGAGCGTTTCTCCTCTGCCCACATCCTCTCTGCGAAGGGCAGCCCTCCTCCCCTTTCACACTCCGTTCCAAATTCAGCTCTTCCAGGAGCCTGGCCTGGCTTTCTCCACCCTCGGATGCCACTGGCATGGACTTGCGGGAACCATGTTCCCATCCCTTTGCAAGACCATGGTGTGGATGTGGGAGGCATTCCCCGATTCCTCTCCCCCAGGGAAGGCCACAGAATCTGGGCTATCAGAGCTGCAAAGAGATGGTCTGAGCCACTGTCGAGTCTGCTGAAGATCAGACCCGGCCGGGAGGGGAGTCTCAGCAATGGTCCCCAGGGCAGTGATGTTCTGAGAAGTCCACGGCCAGGCCAGTGCATCTTCCTATCCTCCGCCTTATCTCTGGCCTCTGAAGAGTCCTCCCTGGCTCACCCGAACCTCAGCCAGGAGGAGGGGTCTCCGGCCTCCGTGAGAGGCTGAAGTCAGCCGTTCAGGGAAATCAAGCACTAAAGGAAGACCTCCCTTTCGGCTCCAACTTGAAGGCATGGGAACTTTTCACGTGGAAAGCAGAGCCTGGTGGACTACGGCTTATGAAGCAGGGCCCTTCCCTAAGGGACACCCAGATACAGGTGTTGGCCACAGGCTTCTTCCATAGGAGTGTCTCTAGCCTCAGCAAGGTGTCTGTGAAAACACACCACGAGCCAAGCTACGGCTTTCCACAGGGAGGGGTGCCCCTGGGAGCCAGCCCTGCCAGCTCTCGCTCCCTCGCCTTATTCTCTCGGGCACATTCTGTCCCACAGCAAGTCGGATCATTGTCTCTTCTTGTTGGGTGAGAGCCTGGGGCCCTTGTGGGACCCTCCTATCTCCCAGGGCTGAGTGGGAGTGAGTCACGGGCTGGCAGCAAGGACACTGAGTTGGCAAACACATCAATCACTCCCTCTTGGAGCAGGAGCTATGCCTGCCTGGGAAAAGAAGCTTGTGTCCACTCTCTCTTCCCTTCCCCTGGACTTCTCAAGAACAGAGGCCCGGTAGGCACTGCCAAAGGAACCCAGGTCGCCGAAGTGACATTCAGAGCTGAGAAATGGGAGCAGGGGAGGAGGTGGAGCCTGAGTTTTAAGTCAGGGTGGTTACGAGCTGGAGTCATTTGCCGTGTCTATTCCCTCTCTGTAAAGCCAAAGTAAATGAGGTCCTACCACCTTTCCATCCTGTTGCAAGGGTTAATTAACTGCTGTTTTCCTGGTGCTTGGAGATGCTCAGATGAAAGCAGGGAGGAAGTGCAGAAGCCAGTATCCCTCCGGAGGCCTGAAGTGGAGGTCTTAGTGGGAGGACCCGCCCCTGCCCCTGCTCCCAGGGAGGCCTCCACTAGGCTTTGGCTACGGAGCTCTGTAGCTACTCAGACTCAGCTCTCAAGTCACACAGGCCCCGAGAAGCTGGAGCTGAATGGGTCCTTGTCTCGGATCTAATCCAACTGCCTTGCTCCCTGGATGGGAAAGCCAAGGTCTGGAGAGGTGAAGACCACCCCAGACCCCTCAGCTTGTCGCAGCCCAGCTGAGACTAGAATCCAGGCCTCCCGCTCTGGATCTGATATGCCAGAGCCACAACCCCTTAACTGCCTTTTGGAATAGGAATTCCCACCCATTTTAGAGATGGGCAAGCTGAGTCTCAGTCAGGTTAAGAACTTGCCCAGGTCACGTAGCCAGTTAAGGGGCAAAGCCAGGATTTGAATCCAAAGTTTCCTGGCCAAAGTACAAGGCTTATTCCTCTACACCAGGTTGTTTTTGGGGAACAGACTGTTAACTGTGGATTGGTAAAGATGGTGTCTTTCTCTGCTTCAAGGACAAGGATCCTGTCATGTTTCTTTCTGGCAGCTCCTCTGTAGTACCTGGCCCAGGGCCTTTGCGGACACTCCAACCACATGGCTAACTGCAGAACACTGTGCTTGGGTTTCCCATCCCTTACGGAAGCTCCGTGAAACCTCAGCCCTCTCATTTGTAAAAGTGGGCCAGCTGGGTGGCTTCAGGTCTGGACTGGGCAGGATCACTTCTTCTCAGGGTGACGGTCCCTAGCACGTTGTCCACAATACTCTGTCATGGGTGGATCTTCAAATACTGACATGTCAGGTAGGCAAGTTCAGCTAAGAAGGGTTTGGGAGAAAGATTTGCTGGCGAATCCCGGACTAAAGTAGAGAAACAGGGTCAATAAGCAGGACAAATGCAGACTTTTCCCTGGTTATACTCCTGGGGATTCTCACCCCCAGGAGCATGGGGCTGGATTTTACTGAGCACGGTTGAGTGATTCAATATGGCGGCACCCCAGGTGCACCCTAGCCCAGACCTCCTGGCTGACGATGCCCACGTGGCTTCTCTCTCCTGGAAATCAGCTCCTGGGCAGGAGGGTCTAGTTCAGTTCATAACCAAAGAACATTTCACTTGATGTGACTCCCAGAAGACCATGCTCAAGAAGAGCTTTGCGATTCGTAAGTAGGAAACATTCCCTGGATATCAAAATTGTCCACTTGCCTCAGCTTTACTTAGGACAAAGCCCTGTGGAGGGAGCCCACTTCTAGCTTTGGAATGGAAGGGCTGTGCCTTCTAGCTCCTCGAGCTCTCTACTCCCTCCATCTTGATCTCAGCTGACCCAGAGGAAGGTATTCAAGGGACCCATTACAAGGTCCCCTAACAGAAGTCAAACAAGCTTCCACTTTCTCACCAGAAGTGGCTATGTCCTGAAGTAGTTCTGCTCACATCCCTGACCTGGGAGAGGAGCACTTAAGGGAATTCTGTTTTTTTTTTTTTTTTTTAAGATTTTATTTATTTATACGACAGAGATAGAGACAGCCAGCGAGGAGGGAACACAAGCAGGGGGAGTGGGAGAGGAAGAAGCAGGCTCACAGCAGAGGAGCCTGATGTGGGGCTCGATCCCATAACGCCGGGATCACGCCCTGAGCCGAAGGCAGACGCTTAACCGCTGTGCCACCCAGGCGCCCCGGGAATTCTGTTTTTATTACTGGGAATGTGTGGGAAGGTACCCTGACCTAGGGTACTCAGATTTGGCAAATAAAAATACCAGATCTGAATTTCGGATAAACAACAAATAACATTTTAGTGTAAATATGTCCCAAGTATTGTATTTTACTGCATTTTATGTGGCACCCCTACCCTAACCCCCATTAACCCTTAGAGCTGAGTGCATCCAGCTTGAACTTAGGATGAAAAAAATGGCTGCTCTCCTGCTTCTTTTGAGTGAGGCTGACTCCTCAAGGAAAGACTAGGCTTGGTTGGGGGACAGGAGGAAATTAAGGGATCCAAACTCGTAGGTCTCTTGCAGGTCCTAAAACACGGCTGTAGTGTTAAAATACTGAGATGCAAAACGAAAAACGAAATCAAAACAAAAACCCCACATAAAAGGACCATGGAAAGTCTGGAGTAATGAGAGCAAGACTCCATTAGACTAGGAGTTAGGAGGCCAGGGGTCTAGTCGACTGTCTTATTCATCAGCTGTGTGACCCTTGCTGAGTAATTTATCTTCTCAGGACCTGGATATTCCCAGCTGTAAAGTGTCAGCCTCACTGGGGCCCTAATATCTCACTAATCTGGTTCTGAGAACTGGAGCGGAATAGCAGAGTCTGTTTATTCAAGAAATTGAGCAGTGCGGCTAAAAACTGCCCCATCCTTTGCCCCACCTCCCACAGTTCCTCCCTCTCTCTGAGGTCTGTGCCACCCTGTGGCTCCTGCCTTGTCTCTGAAGGAGGTTGGAGCGGCCAGCAGAGTTGACTGGGCCAATGGCTTTCTTTCGATCAATCTCCCCTTTTCCTTAAGCCCCTTGATGCTTTTTGTGTGCCAGACTAACTCTGTTTTAAGTTTTATTTTATGATAAGACTCTCTCTGTTTGATTTTCTTAATTTGTGGTATAAGTGATCATAGATTATGAATGGTACAGTTATATATCTATTTAAATTAGAAGACTATTGCTGATACAGAATATAAAGTCAAATGGTAAGGTAACACTACGGCTTTTTAAAGATTTTTAGAATTTTCTTTTGGGGGGGCGCCTGGGTGGCTCAGTCGTTGGGCATCTGCATTCAGCTCAGGGCGTGATCCCGGCGTTCTGGGATCGAGCCCCGCATCAGGCTCCTCTGCTGGGAGCCTGCTTCTTCCACTCCCCCTGCTTATGTTCTCTCTCACTGTCTCTCTCTCTGTCAAATAAACAAATAAAATCTTTTAAAAAAAAGAGTTTTCTTTTTGGAATTGCCTACAGATCCTTTGCATACTTAAATAACATATATACTTCATGGTGACAGATCTTTGTTATTTGAAGTTCATTTGATATTTGGAACTGGAGCCAAATCTGAGGAGTGAGGGGCTCAAAGTGGCTAATATTGTTTTTGGTCAAGCACAGGTCACGACAGTAAAGAAACGAGGCTGGTTTTCTTAAATTATGTGGCTCCTAAAATGACACTGAGAGCTGTGTTTTAAAAAAATCTTTTTAGAGGGTCTGGAAATGTTTTGAGCAACGGCAGAACTGGTGCAGTAGTCCAGGAGAGCAACTAATGCCTGCATTTGACTTGTCCTTTGACCTCCATGCTTCCCCCAACTCGACTGCAAGTTCACTGAGGGCAAAGACAGAATCTCCCCGTCTGGGTGTCTGCAGTGCGCCTCACTCCGTGCCCTGCCCTGGAGTTGCTCAAAACAAGTTGGCTGACGGAGTGAACGTGAAGTCTCTGCAGGAAACGGTCCTTCAGCAGCTTTCAGCAACTGCTGAAACCCGCTGATGAGGCTTGTGCTGACGAACCACATCCTGCTCCCCTCACTCCCTGCCTTCTGCCGCCATATTGGTTTCACCAGAAGGGAGGAGAGGAAATGGTCCTGTGCCAGTTGAACCAGCCATGGGAAAATCCCATAGGCATAGATTATCTCACTGTCACCGAGCTCTATTACCTTTTGTCCCTCTCTCCTTCTCCCTAAGTCCTGGCCCTGTTTGGTTTTGCCCCGTGGTTGGCTGATTATATGCCTGGCTCCAATATCAATTATTCCCATTTCCTCCCTACCTCGCCCCCTCCCTCTGCCAAATCCTCATGTGTGCTCAGTTCTTCACCGTTCCCATAGCCCCTCCTGAGCTGAGAGGAGACAGGACGTGCCTCAGCAGCTACCCTGACATGAGTCATGTCTGAAGTCCCGCCAGCGAAGAAGGAGCAAGGAGGGTTGGGCCTTCGGGCGCGGGAAAGGGAAGGAATTTTCATGGATTGTCAGAAAACAGGCACAGGGAGGGGTGGGGGCAATTTGGGAGCATCAAGAGCTGCTGAGATTACTGAAGACTGAGTTGATTAACCAGAAGAAATGCCCAACATGGGCCATGTGCAGATTTTTTTTAAAGAAAGACCTCTGAAAGAGTTCCTTTGCAGCTCTTGGTTACAAATTTCCACGTGTAATGACCCCACACTGCCCAACTGATAACACTTCACTGTTAACGTAACATCAACCTGTGGGTGAAGCACGCACACAGATATCCTCATGCCCATTTTACAGATGAGAAGACTGATACCCAGAGAAGTTAAGAGGTTTATTTAAAGTCACAGAGCCATGGAGTGGTAGAACCCAGACCAGAACTTAACTAAGATTTCTAGGCTCTGATTTGTAACAATATATATATATATGAAGACATGTAACAGCCACACAGTCAGCATGATTATTCATCTGACAGCTGGTCCAGTCCAGGGATCTGCCTTCCCGGGGTCCCATATAAGCCTTTATTACTGCATTACTAAGTCATTTTCTCTAAGTCGGATTTTGCCTGGTCATCACTCTTGATGTCAAAAAACTTCATCCACATCTGTGCCTGATTTGTCAGCTTGAGGGCTCAGTCCACTGTCTGTATGTTGCACTGAGGGTATCGACTGACATCAAAAATCAGGCAAATGGGAGGGGAATAAATTTGCAGGAAACCCAGTTAATTCTTCCCTTTGGTCCCTAACCTGTAGTGTGCAAGAAAGACAAATACTCCCCGATTAGCCCCAACAAGAACTTAGGGAGGAAGGATCGAACTGACAACAAAAAGAACATCGGACTCCTAAACCACCCACGCTCTCCCTTGCCTGGGACCCCAAAACTCAGGGGTGACATCTGTAAACAACGCGGACTCAAAGCTAATGCCACTGAAACCCGGAGCCCCAAGAATACAGGGCCCCAGATTCCCATGGAAAAGCAGCCTTTCGCTCCGTCTGCATAATGTCTTGCAAAAGAATTCCCGAGAGCCATACAGGCTAATGTTGGAATTAGCAAAAATAAATGAAAGTCACAGAATTTGGAGACAGGGAGAAAACCTGGATGTCATTTAGCTCAACACCCCTGATTTCTGAGTAGAGAAAAACTCCTACCCTGGTTTGTATGGTCGAACCAGAGCATTTACCACGGACCTTGGTGCCGGGGTAGAGCTACATAAATATTTGTTCAGTAATGGATGGATGGGCATGGTGGTTTGAAATCACACAGAAAGACAGTGACAGGGCCAGGATTAAAGGATCTAGAATATCTCTACCTACATTAATTAAAAAAAAAAACACCTTAAGACTGATGATCATAAGTGGTTTTTTTTCATGCACATGATTTCATTTAATCCTGACAATAACCCCAAGAGGTAGACTTTGTTATATCGATTTTGTATGTGAGGAGACTGAGGCCCAGAGGTAGATGTATCTTGCCCAGAGTCACGTGCTCAGTGAGTAGCAGAGCTAGAATTTGGACCCAGGTTTGTCCAACTTATAGACACTTATAGTTTCTCCAAGCCCAACATGGGGCTCAAACTCACAACCCTGAGATCAAGAGTCACATGCTCTACCGACTAAGCCAGTCAGGAGCCCCTGTCCAACTTATATACTCAACACTCCACTCCAGCATGTACCCTCTTATCCAAGAGTTACTGCAGGGGACAAGCTTTCCCAGCCCCAGGGGACTTTCCAGAGCACCCTCCATGGTCATCAGCCCATACTGAGCAGAGAGGTCTCTTCAGGATTTTCCTCGAAACATCTAAGTTAATCCACAAATGGAACTCAAGAATTCAAACTCCTCTCAAATCCATGATCATATCAGACATTTAAAAAAAATGGACTTAAAACACATGAGGGTTTCTTTATGCTTTTTCTAAAACGTTCTCATTTGAGACAATCATAAATATCCAATCAGCCCAAACAGGAGACTGCACTAATGGCCATCCATGAAATAATGGCCAAGCAAATGGACCTGGTCAGGGCCTCACCTCAGCCCCTTCCCACCCAGCATCACTCTTCTCAGCAACCACTGCAGGTTTGCTCCACCATAAACCCTAAACCATCCCCACCAATATTCTGGGTCTTTCTGAACGGAAGCAGTTCCTTACCGGATATCCCCACGAGCCATTCCCCGCCTGGAACTTGGAATAGTAGCTGCTCCGGCTGGTGGTCCCATAGTTGTTGTAATTGTCGGCCAAGCCATCATACATGGAACCTTGAGGACAAAGGCAGGGGATTAGGACAGGGATGGCCACGCTCTTCACTCGCCTCTCCTCCCCACGGCATCCGGGTCCACCATGCCCCATGGAAGAGACCAGGTCTGAGCTCTTGAAGGAGGAGGCTAGGAAATCCATCATCCGTTGCCATCTCTGTCTCTCTACTCTAGCTCCTCCACAGCCAGCGCCGAGGAAGGGCCCAGACCGACTGCTGCAGGGACAGCTCTGCAAATCTCGGCCGAGCCCTCCCAGGGCTGACCAAATGTCTCCCTGCTGTTTGGGGTCCGTTGACACCTACAAGCCAGGAGTTGGCCTGGAGGGTCACGGAGCACCGCCATTCCGTTCCAGGGAATCACGACTCCACATTCCAGAAGGATAAGCTCCCCACTGGGGGAGGACTGGCAAGATGTCAGCATTCCAGGTCCAGAACCCTGAGGTCAGACCCACAGAGCAGTGAGGGCTGCTGAGAGTCCAATTCCGGGCAAGACTCTGGTTTCAAACCTCAGTCTGGCCCCCGCTAGTGACGACGCAATCTTTTGTCCCTTCCTTCGTCTCCTAGGTGCTCCGGATGGTGAAGGGGGGGGGGTGGCCGCCAACCTCAAAGGCCCCAGTGAGGATTAATTAATGTTTTCAGAGTGCTTGGAGACCCACAAATGACAGGCTCCGCAAGAGGACAGAGTGTCATTAGGGTTATTAGCGGCAAAACGGCTTTGAATCACAGAAATCCAAACTGGGTTTTGGGTTCCTGGTGGGGCTGCCTTCTTTTCTCCCCTTCACCAGGTGGCAGGTGGGACCTAAAGGACAGTCCCAACTCTGCAAGAGGTGGTCTGTTGGCTGCCTCACTGTCCTTGAAACACGGCTGACCGGGCCATGGCCATGACTTTGCTCACATCAAGCCCCTTGCTGAGTCTGCCTTCCCTTCTCTGCCACAACGTTCACATCTCACCTGTCTTTCAAGGCCAAGCTCGGGATCTCATCCTTTTGGGGAAGCCTCTTCTGTCCAGCCGTGCCCAGGGCAATCTCTCCTACCTCTAAACATATCCTGCCCTGCTGTCTGGACCCTGAGTCACATCCTGCCTGCTGTCCCATTCCTTACACTGGGATCTGCAGGAGGGGGAAGCCAGGGCTCTATGGTCTGGATGTCCAGAGCAAGGCTTGCCCCACACTCTTTTTATGTGATGAGCCCTCTGGGGAAAAAAGGAAAGTGGGATCCCGTGAGAGCATCCTAAGGGGGATGGCCTCTTTTCTCTGAAGTGATGGTCAGACTCCAGCATCAGAAACCCTATCTAGGGGGAAGGGTTTGACAGTGATCTTACCTGGCCAAATTAGCTCCTTCCCATCTGCCACATCACAGCCACTCCGATTCCCAAGACTTTGTAGGGTAGTGGGGGTGGGGTGGGGACTGAAGTGTTTGAGCTGAGGAAAGGAATAGCAGGGGAGCAGCTTCGGAATGGGCCAGGTGTCTCTGCCCGGTACCATTTCCTCTTTCCAAAGCCAGCCAGAGGGCAACCCCATTGCACATAGGAGGGGGCACTGCCCCGATTCCCATCCCCTCCCTCGCCATCATGGAGGATCAACAGGCCGTTAGGGTTATCGGATGTGGCAGAGATAACTTGCCCTGGGAGCCTAGAGTTGTTGACATTGGTCATGGATCTGATATTTGAACAAGTCACTTGTTCTTTCTGGGCCTCAGCTGCTTCTTCTGTAAAAAGAAGGGGTTAACCCCTATACTCCCCAAAGGCCACATAGCTCCAGCGTTCCATGGCCATGTGATTATAGTAACCCATGCATGCCCCATGGCATTCAGAGCAGCTTGCAAGGAAGATGGGGAGACATCAAAGGCTATACTACCACCCCCTGCGCTGCCTGCCTCGGGGTCCTCCCAGAGCTGTCCTGCGGGCCCAGGACTGACTCCTGAGGGGACTCTCCCTGAGCCTCTGACTTAATCCGAGCTCCCGTACTGAGTGCAGGCAGCTGGTTCCTCTTCCTTTCTCAGGCTGCCCCCCCCCCCGTCCCCAGAAAGGCTGCCTTTGTCAGGAGGAGTCTGGAAGCAATCTCATGGGCTCAGACACCCAGAACCAGCTCACACCAGGGAAAGGGCTGCAGCCAGGACCCTAGGCATGCATGGTCAGGCCCTGAGGCAGCTGACAGCCAGGTCTCGTCTGACTGCCCTCCGTCCAGCCTACTTCTATCATCCCTTTCAGGGTTTGACAGGCTAGAGTTCACTTGGTTGTTGCCCCGTGAGCAGCGATGTCTCACCCAGGGGCAGGTGTGGGTCAGCCAGCTGCTTTTAGATGGAAAATCTGGGGTGGTGACAGACAAAGAGTTCTATGGAGCCCCAGGGAGGCCTTTGACTAGGGGAGGCATCCCCAGGAGGCTCAGTGGAGGGCAGGCTCCCATGGGTCCTCCACTTCTTCTCAAAAGGGAATCTTGTCAGCAGTGACATTACTCACTCCCTCGGTCATCAGATGAAGCATCTCCTCCGTCCATGCCCTGCACCTGCCTGCCTCCCTCTCCATGTGGGAGGTGAGTTCTCTGCCGTGGAGGCAGGGGTGAATAAGACCTTTGGAATGCCCTATCCTTCTAAAAGCCAGTCCCTGTGCCCCAGTGGTAACTTTAGTGATGACAGGTGTGGGCCATAACACTCATTTCTGGTGAGGCCAAGTCCTCCAGGCCCTTCCAGATGGCTCCTGAAGGTACTTCCTAAGATCCATCTGCAAATGGGGGTGAGATCACCTGACTCCCACCTTGAGATGCTTTGCTTGGCTTCCTTGTGAGAATGAGGCTGCCATCACACCAGCCAGCACTGCTTCTCTGGCAGAAAGGTAGCTGCACTTGGGGCCATGGTTCTGAGGTAGAGGAGTCCAGAGAAGTTACCTGCTTGAGGTCACACTTTGCATTGTACCCGATGACCAAAGATGTGCAGGTAGGAGGGGAGCTCTATTAATAAGAATGCTGCTCTCCTTTCCTGACCCCAGGGTGTCTGGCTGGTTCACATTACCTTTGGAAAGTCAGGTTCAACAGCAAGAACATGGAGGTTCTCAATGAGAGTGATGGTAATAGCTCTGACAGCTTTCCTTTCTCCATCTAGTCCCCTGACTTCTTCACAACCCATTTCTAGGGAGTCTTTCCTGATTAACTCCACTTGGTCCGATCACCCCTGGCTGACTGTCTCCTCAGAACAGGGGCACAGTCAGGTGCAGTTGGTTCCCCATCTCATGACCGTCCACCACCATGTACTTTGGGCACTCACTGAAGCAAGCATCATGTCTCCTCTTTCCCTGGGATCTTGGGCACAGGGCATGGCTCTGGCTGTGGCTGGGCCAAACCTGGACTGAGTGGGTCCTTTTTGTCAACCAGTTCACCCCTCATGGTGGAGGTGCTTCAGTGCCTGGTGCCTGGAGGCTCCACATCCCCCAAATTGCAGCATGGGACCAGGGTCCTTGAAGGCTACTCGACCAGGCCCTCCTCCCACCCAAAGATGTCCCTGGTAGGTGGGGTAATCTAGGGAGACAGCATCTGAGAGCATCTTGAGAGCAGGCACAGCCACCTCCTTGAGGAGGATTCTTGGTGTCAGGCGTGATAAGGGGAGGTGATCCCAACCACTCTTGTAGTTGAGCACCTGCATTCCCAATGTTTCCTCCAGAAGGGAGCACATGCCAGAAGCAAAGGGTGGCGGCTTCTCAGCGGAGCTGGCTGCCAGCCCAACTTGTGCATTGTCCCCAGGAGGCATCTGCCCACCCAGAGAACGTTGAGGTCAAAGAGCAAACGTCTCAGAAAACGTACTGCTTTCTCCAGTGTACAATCAATTCCAGCTGCTCTGTCCACACAGCTTGTCTCACCCGTGTCAGTGTTTCAGGGTGTAAAGCCATCTCAAAAAATCCACCGCTCAGATCATCGGCGTCCCCGGATGCTGCTTCCCTTTGCTGCCTGAGACATTGATCTGATTCTCTCTTGTGTCATAGGGGCAGCGCAAGCTTTCTCGCCTACCAAAGCTTTGAAAAGGGAGGCAGCTTCTTTGTTAGGATACATGGACTTCTCTCTTCAATGGGGACGGGCCAACCTTTGCCGGAATGACTCATCCTCTTCTACCTTCCAAGCTTTCAAATCGGTCACACCCACCGCACCTGAAACATTCTTTCTCTTCTTCTCAGCCAAACCCTCTCTCAGCATTCAAAACCTTGCACAAAAATCAGCTTCTTCTAGAGGTGACCCCACCCAGCTCTGGGCACTCCAAACCCTCTAGCGTAACCATGTCAGCTTTCTGGCCAGCTGCTCTACTCACTCCATGCTGGTGGGTGTGTTCCTTGGAGTGTGCCCTCTGTACACGATGTGTGTGTGTGTGGGTGTGTGTGTGTTCACACACACATGTACTTATGGGCCCTTTCCCCAGAAAGCAAGGAGGCTAGGATTTCCCTGAAGCAAGGGATCTTCTGCTTGCCCCCTACTCCTGACCCCAGGTCCAGCGTCTACCTGGACAAGGCACTCATGACTTCCGCCTGCCTGACCAACAGGCTGACCGCAAGGACAGAGGTCATCTGGAACCCATCTCCTCCACTGCCTCCTTCCCCCAGAGCCCTCTCCCTTGCTAGTCAGGAGGGCTTGTCACAGGTCATGCCGCCCTGGATGTGTGTCTGTTGCTTGTTCTGTGTCCCATAAAGCCCTATCTCTTCTGGCTTCTACCCGGAAGTAAAGCCCATCTGCTCCTCAGCACGAAACACTTGGGAAAGGAAGCTCATTATCTTTCGGCCCTGAGAATACCAGTATGTCACCCCCCTGAAATCTCTTCCACCCATGGTGCTCAGTAAGGCTAAGCCCATAGCAAGGAGAACTTAAATGAGGCACTAGGAAGAACTGCTGAAGACACTTCTGGTATGATGTCCCTCTGAGATGTTCAAGACTGGGCAGGAGTGGTGCCCGTGGGAACGTTAAGGTGCCCTAGGGAGGGAAATGGCCAGATGTCCTCCCATTTCCGTCTGCCCAGGCCAGCTGGGAGCACTGTGGACATCCCTATCTGGAAGCTTCCATGCCTGAGGAGGGCAAGGAGTTCAGCACAACCTCACCAGGCACTTTGGCGTGGTTCTTGCATTTCTCCTGGGCACATGTACGGAGCAGAGATTCTGCTACAGCCAGTGTTCGCTCCTCCCAATCCCAACTCTGCGGGGCCGCGTTCAAGCCCAGCTCTGCCGCAGCCCCGCTTCTCTTTCTGATTGTCTGTTTCTGGACCCCACTAAACCCAAGGCCTGGGCAGAGGGTGGGAGCATCTTGTGGGAATAGGGTTGGCACGGGGGCAGGGTGGCGGATTCGTGTGGCCAAAGGTCAAAACACGACCCAGCCACTTGGCTGGAGATCCAGACTAAAACATTGTCATCAGCAATTACCACATTAGATATCTATTTGTCTTCATGTGTGTGTGCATGTGTGTGTATGTGTTTGTGTGTGTGTGCGTGCACGCATCTCATGGGGGTGATCCTTAGGCCGGGTCTAGGTGTGAGTGAAAGATGGGGACCAGAACAATGATTCCTTAACTTAGTTGCACATCAGAACTGCCTAGGAGACTTTAAGGGTCCTGAAGCCTGCACCGTCCCCCATACTCACTAAATAAGAATCTCTGGGGGGTGGGACACAGGCATTTGCATTTTTAAAAATTCCCAGATGATTTCAATGTGCAGTCAGGTTTGCGAGCAGCGGAGTGGATGGCTTCTGGTATGTTAGGATGTTCACAAGAGGGAAACCGTAAGGGATACTCATGGAGGGGAAGAGTCTCTTTGTAGGACAGCTACAGACCGTTTGGGAGAATGGTCTGCAGAAGTAGTGATGTGATCTATTTCCAAAGATGGGTACCATCACAGCACACTTTGGAGATGATCTAATCCGATCTCGTACAGCTGCAGAGACCCAGAGAGAGGCAGTGACTTGCCCAAGATCCCACATCAGCCAGCAATCAATCCAGGTAGAACTCAGGTCTCCTGACACAGGCTGGACTCCTGCCCTAGTGCAGACTGCAAGGTGGGGTGTGTGTCCATGCATGCCTACATGCGTGTATGTGCATGGGTGTGGGTACACGTGTATACGTGTGTGCGCGTGTGCAGTGCGTGCCTACGAAGAGCTTCACATGAGGATATCTAACATTCTTCCATCTTATTTTGTCCGAACATCGCACACCTTCTCGGACTCATACCCCATGGCAGAAGTAGTTTCCAGATTTCTAGACCTGGAACGGATGGCTTATTGATATTTACAATTTGGTGTATAGGGAGAAACATTTGTTTGTTTTCTTTTTCTTTTTTTAAACCTCTGCCAATGAGCTTAGCAAAGGAACGGGGTCCAGGGAAATAGCATTTGCTGTGAAACATTCTGGAATACTTGGCATTTTTGTATGTGTTGTAACAGGCAAACGGAAATTCTGGTAAAACCTCAGCTTCAAGCCGAGATACATTGTAAAGAAACAGGAATTGGTTCATTTGAAGTTTAATTAGGATGTTTCGTTGCCGGAACAAGTTAAAGCTCAGACACCCTTTACTCTCCCCTATGCCAGCTTCGGTCCCGAGAAAACCACCCCAGAAGTGATGTCTGTTCGTGGTCTGTGGTCAGAAATGGACAACTTCCAAGAGGGCGGAATGAGCAGAACCTCACACAGACTGAGGGTTATGCTGAGACACAGCCAAACATAAATACAGAAAGGCCAACAAAGGTGGGGTCCTGAGACGGGGACCTTCACCTGTGCATGCCACGGCCACCAAGCCAGCACAAGCCTGCCCCCTAGGACGGCCTCAAGTAGTCACTGCCTTGCGAGGGACAGATGCAGGATGACGAAGTAGGGGACAGGCACCTTCCCTAGCCCAAGGTGGCCCCAACCCTATCTCCGACCAGTGTGAAATCCAGGTTTGGCCATGTTAGATAGGAAATGGTAGTTCTGAGAAGAAAGGAGAAGGTTGAAAGTAAAAAATCACAGATGTCTAAGCAGGTAGTGAGATAAACAAGGACAATGACGCTGTTAGTGTTGGGATTTCTCTGGAACGAGGAGTGATACGAAAAAGCAAGGTGGTGTCATTAGACTTTGTGTGGGATGTGTATTCACAGAGCCGCAGTGGCGGGGGGGTGGCGGGGGGGGGGTTTGCTGAAGTTGGACCAAATAGGATTCAGTTTAAGCTTTAGGACGAGGTTCCAGGTGAAGGTCTAAAGAACCTGAATGTGGAAAAGCATTTCTTTTGGGCTGCCGAGCTGATGCACTAGCCTTTGACCCCCCAACAGAGCGGCTCACGACGAGCACCTGCAGGGACTTTCCCACCTCAGGCAGGTCAAGTTTCCCCAGCAAAGATCTTAGGCTGAGCAGCCCCATCGCCTGGGCTTCCTCCTGCTTCCCACACAGTCTGAGCAGACACCCTGCCGCACACACACAAGGACATTCTGGAAGCACAGGAGAGCAATACTTCGCGGCCAGTTCAGAAAAAGACCCAGGTGGGCAGGTGGGTTCCGAGCAGCCTCCTTCTGCAGGGTCTCCGGACCCCAGAGCGCCCTCCTCCCTCCCCGGGGACGTCCTGACCAGGGCAAGGCATCTTTCACATCTGCAGTCTTTTGGGGAGGGCTGGCGGAAATAGGTATTTAGTGTAAGGCTCCTTCCATGGGGCTCCTCTCCCAGCCCTTGGTGGCTCAATTCCCTCTTATGGACAAGACAGAAGAGAACCCTCTTCGGGTGGACTCTGGAGAAAAGCCGGTTCTATTGTTGGGACCACCAGTGGCAGATTCCTGACTGTCCTTCACGGGGTACAAGGAGTGGTAGCTACCTGCCAGGCAACCTGTAAGCTGTGGCTGGCCTTCTCTGGGGTGGATGTTCTTAACCCAAGGAGCCCTGGTGGGATTCAGGAGCCCCAAGAGAACCAAACACCCTAGAGAATTCGACTCTTCTCTCTTGAAGGAGAATTCCAGTGTGTCCAGGGGGGTTAAGGCAATGACCCAGGGTATGGTCCTTCCACAACTGCCAACTCGCCCTTCCCAGCAACCAGAGCAGGTGCATGGGATATAAACCAAGACAAAAAGAAAGAGCAAAGTTAGTAGGAATGGCCACTGAGCAAACAGAGAATGCTTGGGCGGTTCTGATGAAGAGAAGGGGGAAATCTGATGAAAACAAAGCCAGATAAACCAGAAACACCAGCTCCAAGTGACCCAACCGCCTCTTCCACCTAGGATGCCTCTGGGGAAACTGCCCCTGTGGGAGCCTCGCCAGAGCTGAGGGCAGAGGGGACACACCTACAGGGTCAGTCCTTGGAGAGGCCTGTTTCTGGAGAGGTATGCAGTAGCCAGAAGTCAACCCTCACCTGCTTAAGTCCCCCAGAGGACCTTGGGATGGAGAGAAGGAGATCCCATCGGATAGATGTTACCCACCAAGGGCAAGGTCAGAAACAGAGCACTGCATGATGACAGACACTCGCCCGCATCCCCATAGGTGGGAAGGAGAAGGGGTGTTTGGGGGCACTCGGGATTTTTGAGATTTTTCTGGAGCTGTGAGCCTGGAGCTCAGGCCAGGGATGGCGTGGGAGTGGGAGAGGGACAGCTAAGTCTTGTGCCGAGAAGAGAGTAGGTTGTCTTGAGCTGTGACTGGGCTGTGGCCAGAAATGGGGACACTTTTTTTTTTTTTTTAATTATCCCAAACCTACTTCCAAAAAAGGCTGGTAAGCAGCTACCAAAGCACTAAATAAAAGAGGAGGTAAATGCTCTGGAGTCTGTATGACCTTGAGTGGAAGTCTAGCAGGAGAAGAAGTGGAGTCCAGGCCAGGGCAAAGGCACACACAGCAGCAAAGACCTTTAGGTTTTGGGTGCAGGGAAGTCCTCGGCCAGCCATTTTCTCTCCCTCAGCTCTACACAGGGGCCACTCAGGAATGAGAGAGAGAGGGAGAGAGACCAAGCCGGAGTAGGAAATGTGAGCTGGTGTGTGTGTGTGTGTGTGTGTGTGTGTGTGTGTGTGTGTGTTGGGAGATGGGCAGGGGTCTGTCTCCTTTGCCTCCTTCCTCTTTGCTACCCCTCCTCCCCTCACTCTGTCTTAGAGGCCTGACTCCATGAATAAGCCTTGGTTGGCCTGTACTGGTTTGCAGTCTGCAGAATCTATTAGCATTTACCAAACTTAACTAAACACATACACAAACAGAAGGTTTGCAAATTTGCATGTAATTCTTACTGGGAATCCTTTGTATTAACGTATGTGGTCTAAAAATTCTCCCTGTCAGAAATTGTACCTTCCTCCTTGAGTTTCAGGGGTCCTATCCCTTTCTCCAAGCCTCCCTGCTTGGGGTACCTCAGCACCAGGGGTGGGCGGGGGGACCTTGGTGGCTGGTCAGGGTGAGCACCTACACTGGACAAGGGCGCACCGTCAGGCTCAGCCCTAGGGGCTTCCTGGGATTTCCAGCCTCACCAGCCTCACTTCCTACCCTCCTCCTGACGCTTGTTCCTTCCTGCTTAAGCCAGGTGAGGTAGGGAGGATCCGGTGGGAAAGCTTCTGTATTAGCCGCTGAGCCAAGAGGGCATCAACAGCCGCCCTTCCCGGGCCTCGGGGAGCCTCAGGGAGCGCACTGGTCCTCGGGTGACCTTCCAACCAGCTTGCCTCTTCCAGGTGTGAGGCTCCCGCTAGCGCGCTGCGGCGTTCCAAGGGCTGGTCCCCGTTCCCCGCGGCACCTGCCCGTCCCACAGCGCCTCTCCTGAGCCCCTCCTCGGGTCACGGTGACCCCCTCGCCCGGCCCGGCGGGCACGCACTGGCCCCACCAGGACGCGGAACCTGCCCGCCTGGGTGCCGGCTACCTGGCTACCTGCCGTTGGCGCCGCGGACCGCGAAGCCCGAAGGACCGGGAGGGGAGTGAGGGGAGCCCACACCCTTGGGGAGCCCTGGAGAGCCCTGGGGAGCCGGGGCAGACAGAGAGGCGGGGGCAGTTCCCGGAGCAGTTTGGGGAAGAAAGCCTCGCGGGCGCTGGGCCGGGTTTCCGGGCCCGCGGGCCATTCTCAGCCTCCGCGCGCTGGAGAGACGCCCCGGGCCGTGTCCCCCACCCGCCGCGCGAGCCCCGCTTCGCGCCCCCAGCCTGGGGCTCGCCCCAGCCG
Source organism: Ursus maritimus (assembly GCF_017311325.1). Lineage (NCBI taxonomy): Eukaryota > Metazoa > Chordata > Mammalia > Carnivora > Ursidae > Ursus > Ursus maritimus. The sequence goes on along the minus strand of NW_024424452.1, from coordinate 100,898,416 downwards.
GTCGCCCGCCGCCGCCGCCGCACCGCGTCGGACTGGCCGCGCGGACTACGCGCTCCCTCGCCTCCCCGCACCCCCGGGAGGCGCGCCCCCTTCGGTCCCCGCCGCGCCGCGGAGGGGCGCTGGGCCGCAGCGCACGGGTCGCGCGGGCGCCGAACCTTTACCTCGGTTGGAGTGGCTCAGGGTGGACGACTGGGACGACTTGGACTTCTGCCGCTTGACGGTCATCATCACCTGTTCCTGCACGCGCTGGCGGCCCGACGTGCCGGTCTTCATCTTTTGGTCCGACGGCAAAGCCAGCGTTGAGTTGTCCTGGTCCGGGAAGCATTCGTACGCCAAGGCGGTCTTGAGCGGCGAGTGGTTCATGGCGGCGGGGGGCGCGGGCCGGGCCTGCGAGAGCCGAGAGGGGCGGTGAGGGGCGGCGGGGTGCGGCGGGCGGGCGGCTGCGGCTCTGCTGTGCTCAGCGGCTCCCGAGGGCCATAGAGTGCGTGGTCCCTGTGAGGCTCCCGGCGGCGGCTCGTGGCGCCTCCGGCCCGGCTGGTTCCTCTGCTGGCACTGGCGAGGCCCGCCCTCGGTCAGACTGGATATACCACCCCTGCCCTGCACCACCCACTGCACTGGCCGCGCGCCGCCGCGGGTGCGAGCTGCAGGGCGCTGCCGCTGCGGGAGCGAGCGCTCTTGGGGGGGCAGGGCTGCGAGTCCCGAGTGTGGGACCTCGGCGTCTCCCTGCCATCCGCTCCTTCCTCTCTCTTCCCTCCCCCGTGACGTGCAGGAGGTGAGGCCCCAGGGAGACGCCCCTCTGTCCTGTCCCTGCTCGCTCACGGAGAAAGTATGTGCTCAACTCAGGAACCCAGGGAGACTTCTCTCGAGGAAAAAGGATTCTTTCTTGACCAGGCCCCCGGGAGGGCCCGCAATCCACCTTCGTCTGTCCTGAGGTCATGGCAGAGACCAGCCCTGTGGGTGGGGGCTCCCAGGCCGCAGGCTGAGCCACGGCCCCTGTCCAAAGGGAGTGCTCAATCCTATGGGGACGACCGCTCTACTCTAAGTCCTGAAGGGACTGGGGTGGGGTCATGAAGTCCCAAGGACCAAAGTTGAGATACAAAACCACAAAATAGTACACCTGTCATGTGTGGGCACGCCAGAGGAAAAAGCCGTGTCAACAGTGGATCTTCTCTGAAACTCCAGACTTAGCCTGTAAAATGGTGCTGGCATATATTAGGGGCTCAATAAAAAAAAAATTTTTTTTTTTGAATGGATGAATGAATGAAAGCTAGCCAACTTAAGGGAAATTAAATCTAACTTGTATCCTACTCAGATCCTTCCTGGAAACCTGGAAGGCTGCCTGCCCCATAAAACTACCCCACTACGGACTTACTATTCTGGGACTTCTCCATGCATGCTCCTAGACACACAAATCCCTGGGGACACATGTATAGTGACGTCCATGGAGCGTGGTCCCAGGCACGAAGGTAGCTCACACCAGGGGCTGAGAATTTTTAAATCTATGTTGATGGAACTCTTTCTAAAAGACACCACACCCTACCTGTCCTCCTTAAGCAAAAGATGGTCACAGAATTCATGCATTTCTTTTTTTTTTTAAAGATTTTATTTATTTATTCGACAGAGATAGAGACAGCCAGCGAGAGAGGGAACACAAGCAGGGGGAGTGGGAGAGGAAGAAGCAGGCTCATAGCAGAGGAGCCTGATGTGGGGCCCGATCCCAGAACGCCGGGATTACGCCCTGAGCTGAAGGCAGACGCTTAACCGCTGTGCCACCCAGGCGCCCCAGAATTCATGCATTTCTTGATGTGTCTTCTGAACACCATTTCTGAACAGTGTAGCAGTGCAGTCCCTCAGCTCCTTAGTTTTGGGGAGTCCTCCAGCGGCGATACACTCTCACAGCTGTCCCTTTAGCTGTCCTTTGTATTTGCCGCTCATAGCTCTCATACTTCGTTTTTAGTCGGCCCTTCTAGTCTACAGAGGAAGGAGCCATCAGAGTCTATACTTGTTGGGAATTATAGGACAAAGGATTGCAAAACTTGAGTGACCATCTCAGGGATCTCATGAAGGTCACTTGCTCATTTCCTGAGAAGTGGGTGTTACATGCAGGGAGCCCCTCCTTTTCCCCATAATGCATGGGGTAGCCACGTGCAGAGCAGAATATTGTAAAGCAGACCATAGTTTCCAATAGAAATAGTTTTATAATTGAGAGTTGTGTTCGTAAGAACTTAGCATCAAATAAATCGGAGATGTGACCAACAATATGTCATAGATACAAAGGTTCAACATCCATACACTTCTATCGCTGCTTAAAATTTTAAGATTCTGCTTCCAGCCATAGGCTATCAGGGCTAGATGGATCCTCCTTGGACATCATCCAACCCAGCCTCTGAATGATGAAGCGAAGGGGTAGCTTGCCCACGGTCACCCAGTTAATATGTGGCAAAGCCTTCATTCTAATCAGGCCTGGTGACTTCTGAGCCACTGCTCTTCCCTCCACACTATCTGACCTCCCTTATAACAGTCCTATAAAATGGGCATTAAAGTACAGTGCTCATGGATTATATAAGGGCCCCAATGTACTATAAAGTATACACGGCAGCACATAAAATACAACTCCATTGTATCACACATTTGGCCTATCTAAAACCTAATATGCTAGCTATAATAAATGTTAATTATGTCTTTAAATAATGATAATTTTGCTACCTCTGGCATGTGGAAGGGCCCTGAAGGAGGTGATTGGCACAGCCTATATTGTTATGAAAGGCCATACTAATTCCCTGGAAGTTGAAACTGATCACCTTTAAAATTGTTTCCAGATATAAAGTTCAGTTTTTTCTAGATACTTCTCTATTATTTTGACGTTGACATTATTTTGATATATTGATAGCAATAGCCAACATTTGCTGTGTTCCTACAAGCAGCAAGCCTATAAACCAGGCGTGGTTCTGAGCCCTTTGCCTAGACCATCCCATCTGAATCCTTACAGTGATCCTACATGGAAGGGTCTCAGTATCAGGGCCATCTTCTGTCTTTTTCAGGTGAGGAAATTGAGGCTTGGTGGGGCCACCAAGTTGGTAAGTAGCAGAGACAGGGCCAGACACAGGCACCCAGGGTCCAGAGTCTGGGCACCCCATGGCAGTGCCAGGCTGCCTCCTCATGATTTCCCTGTGACAAGCAGCAGGCTCGAAATCCTTCCATGGATCAATCTTAACAGGGTCTATTTCCATCACGTGGCATGAAAGTCAGGCCACCTGGATACTGGTTCCAGCTGTGTCACTAACTAGCTTCATGATGCCAGAACAAGTCCCTGCCTCTGGCCTGGCACCAAATCTGTCAAGAGTGGAGGTAGGTTGATAGCTCACCCAATCCGCCCTCGCCCTAACACTCTGGGATTCTGATGTCGATCATGGGGCTAAGTAAGGCAGGAGAATCTCGAACCAGCTCCTCTGGACAATGTTTTCCTTATCTCTCCCACCCCACCTCAGAGTGAAGGGAAGCCTGGCAGTGGACAGAGGGAGTGCTAATATCTGCAGAGCCGAGAGCAGGTCCACTTGGCATTTATTATTCATTTATTATTTGATGTAATCCTCCTGGTAACCCCTGAGGAGGTATTATTTTGTGGAAGTGGAAACACACTCAGAAAGGTTAAGTCATTGGCGAAGCTTGCTTTGGACCAAGGTCTGACTTCCCACCTGGGAGAAGGAAAGGAAGAGAGGGTCAGTCACACATTCCAGCCCAAGATGCATGAGGTATATTCAGGCTGGAAAGATTGGTTTGGGGCTCAAGTATGGTTTTGAGCCAGCAGGCCAGAACTTTTTCCATCACCTCTCTCTTCTGCCTGCCTGAGTCTCCCCCCGCCGCCCCCATGTGGGGCCCTGCCTCAGAACCAGGCCAGAGACAAGGGTAACACTCCTAAGGCGAAGGATAGATGTCAGTGAGACTGTGTCACGTGAGCTGAGCTCTGAAATGCTTTCAGGTGACCTTCAGAACATATTTTTAGATGATTAAAAAATTCCAAGGGGTAGGGGTTAATTTGAGTTTAGAGGGTGTGGGGTGGTTTGGGAAAAACATCTTTTTTTTTTTAAAGATTTTATTTATTTATTTGACAGAGATAGAGACAGCCAGCGAGAGAGGGAACACAAGCAGGGGGAGTGGGAGAGGAAGAAGCAGGCTCATAGCGGAGGAGCCTGATGTGGGGCTCGATCCCGGAACGCCGGGATCACGCCCTGAGCCGAAGGCAGACGCTTAACCGCTGTGCCACCCAGGCGCCCCGGGAAAAACATCTTGAAAGAAGTTAATTTTGATTTGATTCTGAAACAAGATGAGGACATTTTCATCCTCAAAGGTGTTAGAACGAATGAGCACAGATGGGGTTCTAATTCTTTTTGCTGCCTTCCCTCCAGCACGAACTGTGACCCATATTTCTCTTTCGACACTCAGGGCTTCCAGTGCCCTTGGAAGTAAAACACCCTGTGATCTCAAGTTTCATTCATTAAAAAGTAGAATATGGATTTATTTATTCAACAAGTATGTCTGTATGCATTTTAAAGTAGGCTCCAGGCCCAGCCTGGCTTGAACTCACAACTGTGAGATCCAGACCTGAGCGGGTATCAAGAGGTGGATGCTTAACCGCCTGAGCCAGCCAGGTGCCCCTCAACACGTGTTTATTGAACATCTACTATGCGACAGGCCTTGGTCTAGGCATGGGGGCTCCAGTGGTTAAGAAGACAAAGTCCTGCCTTTATAGATCTTACAATCTAGAGATGGGAGGAGGAGGGGCTGGCTGGGCCAGGTGAAGGCTGAGAGGAGGCCTCTGGGGCTCCTACTGCTTCTGAGTGATTGGGTTGAAGCTTCTCCTTGCTCAGTTTCCAGCCCCTCCAGGTGACTGGACCACTTCCCCCTCTATCCCAAACTGATGCAGATACCCCTAGGGAGTTGGAAGAGTTAACCTTCCTTTATGGACCCCTAAGCTTGCCATCATGGTGCCACCTTATCTGGCCCTGTTCTTCTGTAACTGACCCCTGTTCCAGGCACCTTTGGACATCACGGACAGCGACGGTGGCCAAGGGGCCAGCTCCCTGCTGTCCAGCCTTTCTGAGCTGAGCTCCTTTGGTCAGGTGGCAGGCTCCTCAGTGGGTACCTAACTCAGGCACCTTATAACCTCCCCTGATGGACCACACTGTCACCTTCCCAGTCTTTAAATTGTCTCCCCTATCGTTTTGTTTCCCTGCCAGCCCTCCACTGACTCGCCCCGTGCAGATGTCTGTCTCTGCCTTCGCACACACGCTTCTTCCTTTGCGTGGAGCCCTCTCAGCCCATCACTCATGTGGGTGCTGAGTGCCCAGATGGGCTACGCACCATGCCAGTCCCTGGGAACACAACCAGGAAAAAAGCCGAGGTCCTGCTCTCCCTGGGCTTAGGTTCTAAGGGGGCAGACAAAGAGTAAACTCGTAAATGAGCTGGCAAATGATTACAGATGATATTAAGTGTTGTGAAGGACGTGAATGAGAGGCTGGTGCAGAATAGAGAGGGGTACCTGGGTTGAGCCCCGAAGCATGAGAGGAGCTGCCCATCTCAGGAGTGGGGGGATGGTGCTCCAGGCAGAGGGAACAGTGGGTGTAAAGGCCATGAGCCTGGCATGTTCTCGGATCCGACAGACCAGTGTGGCCAATAAGGGGAGGGAGAGGAGGTGCGCACAAGAGGGTCACAGAGACAGGCAGGCTGTGCTGTCCCCTACAACTTGCTGGGATGAGGGGAACGTTCTCTGTCTATGCAGGCTATTTAAATCCGTTCAAATGAAATGAAACGAGAAATTCAGTTCTTTAGACACACCAGCCATGTTTCAAATGCTTGCTAGCCATGCGTCACCAGCGACCACTGTGTGTGTGGGACAGCGTGGGATCATGCTGGAGCTTCCAGACCTCTGTCTGGGTTTGACTTTTATTCTGAGAGGGATACAAGGCCATTGAGAGGCCTTAACCAAGGAGGTGACAAGACACTCCCACCTCCTGCCTTCCTGCCACTTGTCAACAGGTCCATCATTCTGGTGAGGAATTCCCGAACTAAATTCAATACCCTCCCCTGGGACACGTTGTCCCTGGGGCCTACCTGCGCTAAAGCTCTGGTCCCGGGCCACCGTTTGCACCCGCCTGCGTGACTCTGGGCAGTCTGAGGGAAGGGATGTGTGTGCTGTTCGTCTCCCTTGCCCCGCTGTCCACGTTGCGGGTACACGTGGGTGCTCAGTGGATGCCTGTTTTGTTGGACTGAATTTCCCTTCTTGCTCCGGAGCAAGCTCTTCCCTGGGTCTCCTGGATCATTTAGACTCCATGCCCCCAGGTCAAGGCTTGCTGTTTTCTAAAGGTCAGTTTCTCTTACGACCTTTGTCCTCATCTTCCGCGGGTGGGGGGGACACTCTCAGGAAAGCACACGCAGCCCCTGAGCCGTCACGCTGAGCACTGTGAGAGCCGCGGGAACTGCCTTTCTCGCCTCCTAAGGGACGTTTACTTCAGGAAGTCAGAATGTGTCCACCCCTTTGCCCTGTCCCGGTCATCTCGGGAGAAACCAGTCCAGGAAGCCATCTTCCCAAGCGTCTGAATGGACGAACTCTGCAGGGAGCTCATTCCGAATCCTGGACCCCGGCTGCCCTCAGGGTACCGGAGCAGGAATGGACCATGCTCTCCGCCTGACGCCTGGTGGGACCTGCTGACACCCGCGCTGTGGGTGCCAGCAGCAGGTCCGTTGCACAGGACTATTGTGCCTGGAAGGTACAGAGGGTGGACAGGGAGCCCCCAGGCCCGGACCGGGATAGGGGGAAAATGGAGGGCTGGCAAGAGCAGAGGCCACGCCCCAAGCCCTTTGGCAAGCAGCCTGATTGGACGATCCGAGCACGTGACTCGAAGGCTTGGACAAGAGGGGTGGCTTGTGCCCATTCATGCAGATCTGCTCTGCTCTAGAGGAAGATGAGGAGGAAGGGCTGGCAGCTGGACATGAGAAAGCAGGGGCGTCTGGGGCAGAGGCCGGCAGAGCCGGGCCTGGATGAGTCCAAGGCAGGCTGGGCTGGCCAGCTAAGGGGCGAGGCCAGGGTGTGCACCGAGGGCTCCCCAACAGGGCCCAACTCACTGTCTCAGAGCTGCCATTCTGGTCTCTCTGGGCGGGGTGGGTGGAGCCGCGGCGAGAGCGGGAGAGAAGGTGATGAGTAACGCAGCAGTGTCCCAACCGTCTGCTGTCAGCACTAGATCGGCTCTGTGTCCCGTCCCTCTGCCAACCCAAATTTCCAGTTGTGCGCTCCTGATACGAGCATTCCCGGGCCCTGCCTTTCCATCTGTCCTCTCCCGCCAGGCCAGCAGTGCTGTGTTGCAAGCCTTTGGCAGGACTAAGGTTCTGGCCTTGAGCCCCAGCCTCAGGACCCCGGGAAGCCCTCAGCTCTCTGCAGGAGCAGAAGCCCCCTGAGCACAGACCCCAGGGCCTTCCCAGACAGGCACCCTGGGAAAACAAGAACGGGGCTTTGGAGTGAGCAGAGCCAGTTTTGCAGCCCAGCATTGCCTCTGCTGCTGTGTGACCTTGAACCAGCCACTTCACCTCTCTCTGTACCTCAGTCTCTTCATTTGTAACATTAAGTTAGTCACACTGACTTCCCAGAGTTCTTGGGACCATAAACCTATATAAAATATCTAACACAGTGTTTGGTATACTGCAGGTGCTTAATAATAAGCAGAATTTCCTTCCTTCCTCCTGTAGCACCTCTGGTCTTTTATCTGACTGCCCTCTCTTCTGTTTTCTACTTGACAATATTATCTGATTCCCAGCGTGTGCCTCTCCTCCTTAAGCTCAGAGCCTCATACATCCCTCCCTCTCCTGGGAGCTGGGCCAGCCTCCTTCCAGATTCTGCTCGACCTCTCTCCTAACGCCCCTGTCTCTCCTCCCCTCCTGGCCCAGTACTGCTGCTTCCAACGTGGTTCTGCCATGATTACCCTCGGAAACGTCAGAACTTCAGAGGTGGAGGGGACCTCGGAGACCATCTGGTCTAGCTCCTTAATTTGTCAGAAGAGGCACAGTGAAATGGCTCTGTGAAGGCCTGGGTGTCTGGGTCTTGCTTCCCCCACCACGGGGGCACAGTTCCCCCCTCCCTTTGGGGGATGATGGAGGTAGGGGCTGAGTGATAGGCCCAATGTTTGAAGGGAAGCCGAGGCAGAAGAGGAGCCCAGGTGGTGGCGGATCCTGGAGCTGCCCCTCCTGCTGCCCTGTGCTAGAAGAAGCACTAGCATTTGGGAGGCGGGGCAGCAGCCCAGGGAAAGGCTGTGGGAGCCATGAAGCTGGCAGCCGCATGGGGTGTGTGCCCAAAGAGCTGGGCAGCCGTGCTCTCCCCGTCTCTGCCTCACAGTCGCCTGCCCAGCCCTAACCCCAGCCCCGCACAGCCTCGATGGTAATTTGATGAGTCACCCGCCCGCGCCTGCAGACAGGGCAGCCACACCCAGGGCAGCTGGCACCCCGACAGTGTTTCTGCTCCGAGCTGCTGGGCGAGCAGCCTGCCAGGCCGTGGATGGGCACTGATGGGGAGCCATGACGCTCCGGGGCCCTGGGCCAGGCTAAGAACCTGCTGAGTGGCAGAGCCTCCTGTCTGCATTGCCCCATGGCCATGGCCAAGGCCTCCTGAGAACAGTCCAGCCCAGCTGCCTTCTTATAAGGAGCACCAATCACAAGCAGTGGGCCAGGTGCCTCCCAGATCTGTGCTCAGAGCTGCTTCCAGATCTGCAGGCTGCCACCAACTGGATCTGAGTTAGGAGCCACGACGGGTCACTCATGCTGGCTCCCTCTGCCCATTCAATCCCGTTGTCGTCCTGCCCACCCTGCCCACCTAGCCCATCTCAGATGTTCCCACCTTCCCTCCACTGGCTCCCCAGATGTTCTGAGCTAAAAGTCCTCCCGTCACTCTCCCAGCTTTTGGTATAATTTGTACCTCTCTTGTGTCACTTAGCACAAGTTGCTTTCCCCCGGGAACACTGTAAGCTCTTTGCATCACCAGCAACCTCCTGCAGGGCCCTGGATATTGCAATGGCTCAGTAAACACTTGTCCTGTTGGTCTACATTCCATCTGTGTGCTCTGTTACCACATCCCTGTGACCAGACACCCCTTTCGGCACTTTTCTGCTCCCACCTATCCCTGCCCTCTTTCTAGGTCCTTTCATACCAGAGGCCTTGACTTTGGACCCTGCTGGAGCTGGACCTGGACTTGGGCCTATTTTGGCAAAGCGCTCTTGAGGAATTATGGGGTTGGTCATATGACACCTGGACCCTCCAACTATCTCTGGTCTTAGCTGTCCACTGGCTGCCACAGTTGTTGAAAGTGAAGGGGCAGGGTGGGCAGGCCAGGAGAATCTGCACCCCTCACTCCTTTCCAAGGGGCCTGTAGACATGCTCTGTGCCTGCCAGTCTTTGACCTTGACAGGCTGCCTTTCGAGCCCCTCCTGCCCAAGAAAGACCCCGAGGGGCCTCTATGACAGAGGATTCTTCCTTCCACACCCCACCCCCTCACCATCTTGGAAATTGGTCAGCCAAGCAGGAATCACTGGGATTGGGTTGGCAAGAGGGGTCAGAGCAGGATTCCCCTGGTGACTTCTGCAGTCCCACTTACGCTCCAGCGCTTGGGCTAGGGATGAGGATGGGCCTGGGGAGAGTGGGCAATGTGACAGGAGAGACAGAATTTGGAGACCTTCTGGAAAACAAGCAATAATGGACAGCACAGAACTGTGCAAGGCAACTTTGTAGTCCAGGACAAAGAGTTTTCGCTCCTAGTGCGGCAAAGGGAAATCATGTGATGACTCAGAAAGAGTGAATACTGCTGATTACTTGCTGGCGTGGCTGGGTTTTGCATCTGCTCTCATCTGTTTGCTAGTAGAATCACGATAATGCTTCACATCTATCCAGTTCTCTACAAAGTGGTTCTCTGTCCTTTGCCTCTTGGGATCTGCCCATCCATTCCTTGAGAGGAGTATTCAACCCAGTTGTCACCCCATTGTAAGGATGATAAGACTGAGGCTCATAGAGGACTTGCCCAGAACCTCTGCTGGTGAGTGGCAGAGCTGAGTTTCAGAAGTCCTTCCTACAACTCCAAGCCAGCGCTTTTCCTCCACGCCACACCACACCTACCACAAGACCCTTCTGGGGTGGAGAAAAGCTGCCAAAGTACAGTCTTTGGGGGACACTGTGGGAGGTTGAATGGTGGCCTCCCCCCAAAAATCTATGTCCATGTTCTCACTCCCAGAACCCACGAATTGACCTTATTTGGAAAAAGGGTCCCTGCAGATGTCATTAGGTAAAGAATCTTGAGATGAGATCATCCGAGATTTAGGTGAAACCCTAAATCCAATGACAAGTGTCCTTCTAAGCACAGGCAGGGGAGATTTGAGACCCAGAGGAGAGGGCCATGTGAAGACAGAGGCAGAGCCTGGAGCGACATTGCCATAGCCAAGGAACACCAGAAGTTGGAGTAAGTGTGGAATTCTCTCTCAGAGCCTCTGGAAGGAACCACCTGGATTCTGGATTTCTGGCTTCCAGAACTGGGGGGGAATGCATTTCTATTGTTTGTGGTGATTTGTGTGGCCACCCTAGGAAACAGATGCTAACTTGAAACTCTAACTTGAAACTCTGTCAGTCACCTGACATGAGCTGTCAGCCTCTCTCAGCAAACCCGGTCAGCGCATGGCTTGGCGGGTATGTGAGACCCAGGACCAGCCCTGAGCCACACGGGGCGGGGCGGGGGGGGGGCACACCGGAATGACACAGTCCCTCAGCAATGGTACCACGCAAGGACCGGCTGGCTCCCACTCAGCACCAGACAGCCGACCTCTCACCCCTCAGCTCCACCCCCTTTGCCACCGACTTTTTGTTTGGTTTCACTCCGTGCCAAGGACAGATTGATGCACCAGCGACTCTGGGAACAGAGAAGCGGCCTTGGACGACGTCAGCTCTCTGCCAGGAGGAATTTATGAAGCCGGTTACGCCTCTGCCAGGAAGTCAGGAGGGCCCAGCCTCTAATAACTGCCAACCTCTCAGCCCTGGCGGCCCATCATTTTCATACTTCCCACTTAATGGGGTGTCTTCAAGCAGTCAACGCAACACAGCCACAGTTAAACACAAGAAGACATAATGGGACTTTGTCTTTCCACAGGGCTTTCATTCTGAAAGCTCGGGCAGTTTTATGAGCCTTGGCAGGCCCCCGATACTCCCTTTTGAGATGGGTAAACTGAGGTCCTGCTGAGGAAGACAGCCAGCACAGGGCTACTGGGCAAGACCTTGTTTTTCTGAAGGTCCATCTACCTCCCTCCTTGGTTATTTCTACCAAGCTTCAACAAGAAGGTTAGCTTTTTTCTTTTTTCCAGAAAATTCCTCAGAATTCACTGTACCTTCTTTGAGATGGTCCAAGTGGGGCTCAGCCAGTCTCCCTTTGTGAGCAGTGGGAACTGAATGGGGCCTGACAAGATGGGTGGTGAAGGAGAAGGAGAATGTACTGCCGTTCCTCAGGACCTCACTCCACCTGGTACAAAGCAGAGTTCTGGGCCTGGCTTGGCCACCAACTTGCTGTGTGACTTTGGACAAGTCATTTGCCCTCTCTGGGTTTCAGGTTCCCTGCTTGTAAAATGAGGGTTTGGGAGTAGATGCTCAAAGTCCGTACTTCTCAAATCTTAACGTGCACGGAATCCCCTAGAGATCTTGTTAAAACGCAGTTTCGGATTCATCTGGTCCGGGGTGGGGCCTGACGACCTGCATTTCTAGCAAGCAACCAGGGGCTGCCGATGCTGCGGGGCCTCAGACCACACTTGAAGTAACAAGTCTTCGGACAGGTCACCTAACCATGATCTGTCAAATGCCACCGTCTCTGTCACTGCCTTCCCTAGGGTGCTGTTTAAAGAACCAGACTCCTGTTTGGTACAAGAACACTTAACAAGCTCTAAAGTGATGTACAAATAAATATTTCTAAAAAGATCACCAAAACTATGATTAAGACTTGATATTTGGAGCCCCTCGACTCGGCTCGAGACCAGCACTTGTCACAGCTAAGGACCTCTTAGGCGAACACTTCGTTTCTCTGAGCCTGTGAAATGGGGGGGGGGGGATATCCACCTCACAGTCTCGTTATAAGATAAAATAAAAGAAGATCGTTGAGAGGACCAACAGCATAGAAGAGCCCGTGCAAAGAAGGCACTGCGCCATCCTTCCTCCTCTTGACCCTTCTCCCATTTACACAATGGGAGCAATCAAGGCGAGTCCGCTGCTTCTGCCCTCACCTGTTCTTTCCCCTCCTATCCTGGAGTCCAACCTGCCAGGTCATGATAAAATGTCCAGTTAGTCCCCAGAGTTCCCCGCCCCCCCCAGGTTCCACCCAACCTCTTCTGCTCCCCTACTGCCCTGAGGTGGGACCATCTCATCTTCCAGATCCCCAGAGAGCATATGTGTCTCCACTTGGAACTGCTGGGGAACCTGAGTGAGGCCTGGAGTTTGGGGCTTGGGGCGGGAGGGAGGCCAGCTGGCTCAGGTCCGGGGGAGCTGCATTTCATTTCCCTTGGGAAACTGCCTGCTGCCTGAAGATGCGTGGGTTTGGCGGGAGCAGCGGTCAGTCTCCATGGTGATGCGGTTTGTGGGTGTAAGCAGGCAGCGGGGACGCACAGTGCCACTGGGTGCTGGGGGTGAGCTCAGAGCTCCCACCCCGCCCTCCCAGGCCTAGATAATGGGACTTCCCCGGGCGGCAGCTTTTCCTCCCCTCACCCCACCTCGACATCCCACCGCCTCCCCTAGCGGGGTGGGCACCCTGACGAGCCAGAAGCGGCAGTGTGCAGCCCTCGGAGAGGCTGGCAGGTGTAGACTCTCTCCCGACCCATGCAGTGAAGTCTGGTTATGTCTAAACAGAACAATTACCCTAATTGCTGTTTGTGCTGATTATACCGTCATCATTGGTCTGACAATAGGAGAGGCATTACTCACCCCAACTGGCCATGGAACAGCAGCCCGCTGTGAGCCAGAGCCCGGGCCTCGGAAGTTCCCCCACTGGCCCTGATGCCCAGCCCAGTCCTGGACAAAGCCAGAGCCACTCTGCACCGCGCTCCAGGCCTTTGGGGGTCTCTGACCCTGAGGAGGGTAGTTCTTAGTTTCTAGGTATGAAGGTGTAGGTTTGCCAATGTGTAATGTGTACAGAATATACTTAAATGTGCAAAAAGGGGGAAAAAGTAAATTAGCTTATTGTTTATACCTGATCCTATGGAACTCCCAGGCTCCCTTTCTGATTTTGATGATGGTAGGAAATCCATAACCAAACTGCCCATTTAAGGTAACTGGGGTGTTTATTCAGAATAAGCTCTTTCGTATTCATTCATAGTTATTTGGGGGAGTGAGCCATTCAAAATCAAAACTCCCCATCAGGGCTGATCCTGTCTATTCCAAGGGTGCCCCAGAGGCACCTCTGAGATCCTGGAGAGTGAGGGTGTGCACTGCCCTCTGCCTTCAGTTTCCAGCTCCTTCTGCCCTGTCTGAGGCCAAGCCCTGAGTTTCTCCCAAGGAGCGTGGCCATCTCCCTGCCGGCCAGATCCCATCCTGTGCCAGCCCTGAGTCCTGGCCATGACAAAAACTCCCTCCCAGCCTGGGTGCACCACCCTGCTGCCTTCTGGCTGCTTTGCCCACTCCAGCCATGACTCCTTGGCATGTCTGCCAGTCCAGACTCTCAGATCCTTTGGCAGGACCTTCTGGGTGTCCCACATGCCTCGAAAAGGTGGTGGGGAGCCAGGGGACAAGAGCACATGACCATCTCTCTAGATACCTCCTTGGTCATTCGTAATCGGCTGCCCTGTCCCTTTTCAGATGTGGTCCCAAGGGGATCACTAGGCTTTTCTGATGGGCTTGCCCTTTTCTTGGTCTCTATGCTAAGAAGCTAAGAGCAAGACTCCTGCACGGGGATCCCCACCAAACATCTCTGTGTGTTCCCAGCCCTAACTTGCGTTTCTTCCTTCCCTGTCTGGAACCCGAACATTCGTGTCTCCCTGCCCTGCTCCCTCTCCCAGGCCACAGAGGGTTTTCTCCTTTCTCCTCCTGTTGGGTGGAAGCTTCTTCACATCTCCCCTTTTCTATATTCCTCCCAGGGCAATAAACCTTCTGGATTTGCCTAATCACAGAACTATAGGGAAAGGAAGAAAAAAAAAATTCTGGATTACATCATGAGAGATTTGAAACCCAGCAACGACATTACCCACCAAACTCATGGCAACCAGAGATAGAGGAAGGGCTGAGACTGGGAGCCAGAAGGACTGGTTTGGGACCCAGCACGGTTTCTTCCTTACTCTGCTTTTTGTAGGCAGGAAGAGCACAGAAGGACAGGGATGTGGGAGCAGTGTGAGGAGACTGGGGGTTGGGGTGGAGCTGGGAGAGCTCTTGGGAATTCTTCTGTGCCATGCAAAGGTACCCAGGAGCCACAGGAGAGTATTGCGACCATGGGAGTTTCGGCCCTGTTTTGAGAACAACTCCCCTCTCCAATGAACATGGGTGCGGCGGCAGCAGCAGCGGGGCTCCAAGGCACCCTGCTTATAAGGTGTGAGGCTCTGTCCCAGGCCATCACTGATTGGTTCAGCCTCACCTCATCTGCTCCAAACACAGTAGCCCTGACAGTGAGCCTCTCTGGGTGGCGGGGACCCACGTGTCCACTGTGTTGACCCACAAGCAGAGAACCCCAGTGCACGGAGAGACACACAGAGGAGAGAAGAGGGAAGAGATGAGAGTCTCAGCGGACTCCTAGCCCCTGATTCAGGTGATCTTACAGTGTCCTCCTGTTGGGATTCATGACAGCCAATAGTGGACTGTTTTGAGCAGGGGAAGGGCCTGGTCCATGGAGAATAAAAACAATGATGACAGCACCCCCATTTGCCAGATGATGCCACACGCTCTGGCTCACAGCCAGTGTCCACCCTCTCCCAGATGCTTCCTGCGGACACTTCCCTGGGGAAAACCCTCTGTGAATAATGAATCATCCTGGGATCCAGACTTGGGGCTACAGGGGAGTACAGGGGAGTCTGACAGTGATGCAGTGTTAGGTCCTTCTCGTCCCAGAGCCTCCCATTCTAAAGAAACAGCTCTGCCGTTGGTGCCAGGCCACAGCAGATGTGGGGTAGCTCTCCCCGACCCTATCTTGGAGCTTCTACTGCTGAGGCTGCCGGGTCAGGTCTCTCCAGGGAAGATGGGTTTTTAATGGAGACAGCAGGCTGCCAAGGAGACGGTCCTGCTCCAGCAGAAACGGGAGTGGTGCAGGGTTCCCAAGGCTCCTGGACACGGCCCCCTGGCCTTGGGAAGACCCTGGTCATTCCACAGACTCCTCAGCCCAGTTTCTTGTCATTAACCAAGTCTCTTTGCTCTGATCCTATTTAGCCAATGGTTTTTAAACTAGAGAGCCTGAGACTCATCTGAAAGTACTTCTTTTAAAAGGCACATTTTAGGAACCCACCCAAGTCTGGGGTGAAGCCTAGGAATCTGAATTTTAAAGAGACCTCCAGGTCCCGCTAATATTTTGTGTGCATTTAAAAAATTCCAATAAAATATACATAACATGAAATTTACCACTTGAACCATTTTTAAATGTGCAGATCAATGGCAGTAAGTGCATCGATTGCTGTGCAACCCTCATCATCATCCGTCTCCAGAACCGCTTCATCATCCCAAACAGAGACTCTGTGCCCATTAAACACTAACTCCCTCTTCCCACCCCACTCCCCTCACCCCTGCAACCATCCTTCTACCGCCTGTGTCTCCTGATTTGACTATTCTAGGTCCTGTAAGTGGAATCATACAATATTTATCCTTCAGTGACTGGCTTGTTTCACTTTGCATAATGTCTTCTAGGTTCATCCACGTTGGAGCAGGTGTTGGAATTTCCTTCCTTACTAAGGCTGAATAATATTCCATTGTATGTATATACTACCTTTTGTTTATCCGTGCATCTCTGCATGGACACGTGGGTTGCTTCCACCTTTTGGATTGTGGATTGTGGATAATGTCGCTTTGAGCATGGGTGTGTAAATACCCATTGGAGTCCCTGCTTTCAATTCCTTTGGGTCTCTACCCAGACCTTTCACTTACTCTAACTCTGCCATTTCATCCCTTTAGTTTCCATTTTCTAGAACACCTGTTTGGTTTCTGTCTTCCAAGTCCCATCATATTTCTCTTGCCTCTTCTAAACCTACTCACACTTGTTGAAAGCCAGTCTGGGAGGCAGGAGAAGGGCATAGTCTTTGAGGCTGGACCGGGTGGCTTTGTGCTCCTGTCTCAGAAGTTCAGNNNNGTTGTATCCTTGGACTACTTACCTAACTTCTCTGAACTTTAGTTTACTCATCTACAAAAGGAAACTAATGAAAACTCACTTGCAGGATAGTTTTGAGAGGATTAAGTGTCAAGATAAGTGTAAAGTGCCTGGCACGGAGTAGGTTATTTAATAAATGGTGGCTTTTGTTGGAATTATTCAAGAAAGCCTTTCCCAACAGGGTGGATCTGGGTGGAGGAACTTTGCAAAGAAAACTCTGTGCCTAGAGAAGATGAGGTGAGCCAAATCCCTCCCCACACTGAAATAACCCAAAGATTTTTGCTCCCTATAAAATTAATTAGCAGCAGGAAAATTCTTGGAACTTAGCAGGCTATGTTCTCTGAGTAATCTCAATTTCTCTTGCTATAATTTAAACACATTTTTTTCTAGTTTTGTCCCCAGTAAACTTTCAGAACTACCATGGAGAATCCTCTGTCAGTATAAAAAACTCTTTCAGGACTTGAGAACTTAATATAGCTCTAACCCTTCATCATTCTAGCCAGAGCTCAGACACCTGGCTGTGTGTGTCCGGGTCCAGCAGTATAGCAGGGAACAGAGAAGAATGAAGCATGGTTCTTGTCTCTGGGATGCCGCAGGCACGAGGGCAAGATTTACATGCATGAGGCAATCGAGGGAGCCATACAAGACTAATGTGATTCATCCGTTTTATATCAAAGCTAATAGAGGGTGTGGACAGAGCTGCTCATGTTAGCATAAGCAATATGAAAAAGAAATAGCACAGCAACTCTGAAAATCTACTATGGGGGCAGGGAGACAGAAAGGAAGGAACGCAGCATGAAAACGATAGGTGAAAAATCCCTCCTGGAAGAAAATCTAAACTAAAAGCAGAAATAAAGTTCTCACTCATCTTTCATGTTTGGGGAGCATGTTAATGCAACATTCAAAGGCTAGATAATAATAAAACTGAATGAGATGAAAAGAGGTTGCAGGGTTAGCAAAACAAAGTGAAAACTAAATACAATTACTAATCTAATGAATGATTTAGAAACAACAACACAGAAGGCTAAAAATAGAATGGCATAAAGGAAAGGCTTGAACCCATCATAATCAACACAAAGAAAAAGAGATAAAAACAATTAGAGAGAAGATAACAGGTTTGGAGGACAAAAAAGAAACAAATGAAGATCAGCTAATATAAGAATAATTAATATTCCTGAAGTAGAGAACTACACAAAAGAAATAGAAAAGATATTTAGGGCTATTTTAAAAAAAGATTTTATCTATTATTTGTCAGAGAGAGAGAGAGAGAGAGAGAGCTAGTGAGCAGAGGGGAGAGATGGAGAGAGAGAAGTTGGCTTTCCCCTGAGCAAGGAGCTCGATGCAGGACTTGATCCCAGGACCCTGGGATCACGACCTGGGATCACGACCTGAGCCAAAGGCAGATGCTTAACCAACTGAGCCACCTATTTAGGGCTATCGTACAGAAAAGTTTTCCTTTAAATAAAGGAAGGACTGAGTTTACCAAGAGAAAGGGCATGTGGCATTCCAGAAAAAAAATAGATGGAGAATGGTCAATACCGAGACACATCCTATTTATGTTACTGAATTTCAAAGCATTAAAGAATTGTTCAGGCATTCAGGCAGAAAAAAACCCAAGTCATTACAAGAGGAGAAACCCAGGTTAGCCTCAGACTTCTCCATAGTCAATGCCAGAAGACCAGGAAGTAATGGTCACGAAATCTGGAGGCACAGAATGCATGACCCACAGACACTACACCAAGTAAGTCTAAAGGCAACAGGTGTCTTCAGACGTGAGAGCCTGTCTTGAAGATCTGACAATAAGAGGCAGAAAGCCATGAATGATTCAAGCTAAAGAACTCAAAAGTAAAGAAGCCAAAGAAAGGGCGGGTGGTGAGCATTACATCCAGTTAAAAATAAAGTTGCAGAATATAAACATTTAAAACTCCCAACAAAATGAAAGTTGTGTAAGCAACAAAAATCAGGACATGGGAGAAGCAGAGGGATGAAGTGCAGGGTGCTTACCACTCGTCTTTCATAGCAGAATCAGCCACACTGTCTCCAATGCAAGCATAATTTTAAAAAAATCAATGACTACAACCTTTTTTTATGATTTTGAAAATGATTTCGAAAAACAATTCATTTTCTTATACATAGAGGCAATTTTTAGGTACAAATGTCTCTTGGGGTAAAGGAACATTTATCCAAGATACAATAATGCCTTCAGTTTTATTTTTCATTTTATTTCCTGTTATATGTAAGTACACCTAAACTTAACATTTCTATATTTTAAAAGCATGTAATATATGATCCCATTCTTAGATAATTATTTCTGTTTGTCCATCATCTACCTACCATTCTATTTGTATCTATGCTTAGAGATATGTCGGGACTGATGTTCAGCAAATATTTATGTTGGTTATTTCTGGGTGGTAGGATCTGGGGTGAGTGATTACTTTCTTCTATGCAGATGTCTGTGCTGTTTGAATTTTTATAACAAGCATGTGCCATTTTGGCAAAAATCATCAAAAGCATTACTTAGGAACACTGAAGGAAAGCTGAAAGTGATTGTAGCCAAAAAATCAGTCCTAGCGCAGAAGGGGTAGGTCCTGCAGGCTGCCGTGGGTTAGATGCATTGGCTCTTTCCATGAGCTCCGTCTACCTCCCTGATGACAGGATGGGCAGGAGACAGGAGAAGCTTTCTTAGAGGAGGTCGGCTCTGAGCTGGACCTTGCAGGACAAGCAGTTTTGGAGAGCATCTGTTTTTCCAGACACATCATGAATTATCTTACTTAACCCTTCTGGATCTGTGGGGTAGGTAGTATCATCTCCAATTTTTTGGTTGAGGAAACAGACCAGACAGAGAAAGCAAGGGGAGAACATGGTAGACAGAGTACAAAGCAGAGGCACAAAGCACAGAGTAGACTGGGGACTCAAGTGCAGCCAGGAAGCCAGTTGGCCATGCTCGGACCAGGCCTTCAGCGGTAGAACAGAACTCTGAGGGAGAGCTGTCCTGAGCAGAGTGAGGAAGATCCCACACAAAGGCTCTGAGGAAGGACCTTGTGACTGTGTGTGTGAACACAACAGGAAGTGCCCTCAAAGCATAATGGTGATGAGACTGGACAGGGAAGAGAACAATGATCTGTGCCATCCCGTGTCACTACAAACAAGGTCCCGAGCACTGGGACCGGCTTCCAGTAGCAGTGGGCCAGGTCTGGTTTAGGCTGAGGTCCTCGATGGAGATTCCCCAGGCCCAGGAGAGGAGGGGGCCAGGAAGACTGAAGCCACAAAGCTGGCAAAGGTCATGGTGGTGACTACACCCAGCTGAACCTGCAGGGCATGGAGACTCAGCTCTCAACTGGGGTCATGCTCTCAGAGGCCATAAATGGCTCCTTTGCCTCCCAAAAGGTCATTAAGTCATTAATTACATAGCAAGTGGCAATAAAATGGTCTCGGGCTTCCTCATCTTCCCCAGAGTCCAGGGCCTTGGGATCCGAAACCCAAGGGCTCTGTTTTGAGCCAGTCCCTTGCTGTATCTGGACTTCAGCAGCCCAGTGGAAACTGGTCATCGCCTGGATCGCCATACAGTCATGGCCCAGGAGTCTTGGCCTCTAGGTCCAGCCCCACTACTCACTGCTGGACAACTGTGGTGAAGCCATTCAGCCTTTTCCCCATATATGGCAGGGGCTGTTAGTAAGCTCAGACTCATAGAGGGACTCAGATTTGTCCTCTGAGAACATTCGTCCTACCCCCATCATCACTTTGACCATTGAAGCTCATCCCTTCCCCTCCCATGGATGGAATTCTCAAACCCCACTCCTACCTCCAGGACTCTGAAACCACCACAGAGGACAAGCTAGAGGTTAAGAGTCCAGGCTTTGAAGTCCAATACATTTTATTGGAATCATGGCTCTGCCACATACTAAGCACGGGACCTAGACTGGCTTCAACAACCTTGTCAGAGCCTCAGTTTCCTGACATAAAATGGAGATAGTATTATCTACCCCATAAAATGTCATGAGGATTAAATGGAATGGCACAAATAAGGTGCCGAGGCCCCGTGAGCGCGTCGCCCTTCTGCTGGCCCCTTTTCTCCATGTCGTGCTTGCTGATTTCCTTCCCACTCCTGATCCCTACTCAGATCTGCATTCCAGCCGTGGCCTCGGATCGTCAGGTGGCCCCCCTGGGCTGTTTCTTTGCCAGCACTGATAGGCTATCTGTCTCGTACAACAAGTAGGCCTCTGACCATTGGACCTCATTCACAGGCCCGGAGGTTGGCCGTCAGGAGGGTAGAGTAGGGCTGTGTGCCACACAAAGCCCTAGGGTCCCAGACAGCGCAGGGAACCACCAAGAGACACAATGAGATCATGGCTGTCCAACAAATATAATGCGAACCATGTATGTAATTTAAGTTCTTCTAGTGATTGCATTTAAAAAAGTAAAAAGAGACAGGTGAAATTAATTTTAATGATATATTTTACTTGACACAATATACCCAAAATGTTATTTTAACATGTGACCAATATAAAAAATGATTGAGATATTCTAGCCTTCTTTTTCTCATATGAAGTGTTTGAGACCAACGCTCTATGGCCTGGTGTGGTATTGGACAGCACAGATTTTCCAGCTAGAGACACAAAGAGTATTAAGGCCAAGAGACTGGTCTGGACCAAGAAAATAATAAAATATGCATTTATTCATCCATTCGTTCATTTAACAACCATGAGCTCCTCCTCCTGACCTCTGCCACGTTCTGTGCAGGAGGCCCCTGGCTGGTGTGATTCTCTCCTGGCCTCCAAGCCCATCCGCCATTCTATCACATTCCTCCCCACCCCCCATCTTCCCCGGCCCTACTTCCACATTCCCAGGAGCAGCTCTAGGCTAAATGGTGAAGCATCCAGCCCAACTGTGGGTCCCATTCCTGCCATCTCATTGGCTCTCATCAGGTTCCCTACCTGGGGGAAGGGAAAGGAAGGGAGAGGAAGGGACAAAGAAAAGGCCCCTCTGGATCTCTGTCCCTGAGATGGATTTGGGAACAACAGGATCCAGCCCCAAATTTTCTCCCCACAACTTCATTTAACACATTCCAAGGGGAAGCCCAGTGATGGGCCTCAGGAAGGGTGGGAAGCAGGCGGAGCAGCCTCTGCCCTAACACAGCTTCCACTTCAGAGAGGAGCAGACTTGCTTGGTGCTCAGGAGGCTTCATGCCTGCCTGGAAAGAGCTAGAGACCCAGACCTCCAGGGAGGCTTGAAGAGCCCCTTGCCTCCTGGCTTGTCTTGCCCAATGAGCAGCTGGGCTCAGGAATCTAGCCCTGTGCTTCCTACTTGCCACTCTCGATGTCCTCAGTCCACCAGGACACCAGGCCCCACTCCCCTCCATGGCCACAAGCAGTCCAGCCTAGGGCATCTGGTCTACCTGGTCACAGAAGCCCTGAAAGAAGCTACATTCCCACCTTCTGCTGCCCTGAGCATGGGAAAACACAACAAACTTCCTGGTGACAACAGTCCCTAAGCAAAGAATTCCCCCATTCCTGCCATGACACGAGTCTCTGCTTCATGCCTGGCATGTTTGCTGAGTGACTGTTGGGTGATGTCAATCTCCCAGCACAACAGAGATGACCGTCTGGACCAGGATTCTTCCACCCTGCTGGACTCCTCATCATGACCTGACATTGCTGGAGGGAACCAGTTGTGTAATCCCAAGCGAATTCCTCTGTACTTTCTGAGCATACTTCTCATCTGTAAAATGGGGTAGTAACAACCCCTTTGTGGGATGGTCATGAGAAATAAATGAGATCATGGATATAAAGACTTACAGCACACAGTAAATGCTTAATCAAAAATTGGTCACTTCCTCTCCTTCTTTTCTGCCAGTAGATCACTCTGCAAGGGAGAACCTGGCTGCCACACCTGCCCGTTCACAGGAAGGGGGTGTCTCAGGATGACCTGGCATCCACGTGTCTCCACGTCTGGAGTGGGCTCTAACACCAGGGACTTCAAAGTGTGAAAGGAACCCAAGGATCTCGGTGGGGCCACCTGGAGCTTCTGTGGGAAGGGGAGAGGGCGTTTCTTGGTGGCTGGAGTTCTGAACCCCTCATGCCTGAGTCTGAGTGGCTCCACTTTTATTTGCTTAATGTATTAGGATTTCAAATATCATTATTTGAAAAGATATTTTTGATGCCACAAAAGGTTGAGGTCCCTTCTTTATAACCTCCTCATTTTATAGATTAGGGAATTAGGCCTTGCCCCAGTCTTAGCAAGAACGAGGTACAAGGTCTAGCACCGAAGCCAAAGCTTCTATGGCTACGAGGGGGCTAACTCCAGCTCTGGGGCAGGTGGCGGCCAATCCTGGAGCCACACTGCCTCCCAAGGCCAGAGTGGGCTGGCCTCCCCGGGCAGTGCTCAAACTCAAGTCTCAGCTGTCAGTTCCCCCAGAATAGGCAGGGCATTCAGCTCCCCAGCTCCCCAGCCTCCCGGATCCTGTGGGCCCAAGTAGCACCACACAGGGAGTGAGGGGACCCTTGAGCCGCAGACAGAGTTCAGAGATAGGGAGCAAAGAAACCATGGTGAGTGGATTTAGCCTAGACCCTATGAGCTCCCTTTACTAGGGAGAAGGTGTGAAGTGTCCCTTTGTGCAGGGAAGATAAGCCAATGTGGGAAAACCTTTCCACGTACAAACCAGTACCTGGTGCCAGGTGTAGGAGAGACACAAAGATGATTGTGACACAGGCCCTGCCCACAGGTGAGTCTTCACTGGGAGGAACTCTCAGGGGGGCTGGGGACATGCTATAGCTTGATTTGTATACATTTATCAAAACTCATCAAAATGTACCCTGGAGGTCTGTGCATTTGACTGTGTATAACACACCCCTCGATAGCTGAAACGAAGTCTTTTGAGAGAGACAGATTCAGAAGGAGGGAAATGATGAATGGGGGCCTAGCAGACAGGTACATGCCCTCTTCACAAAGGTAGCCTGAGACAGGCCCGCATGGGGCGATGGGTGTGGCTCCCTGTGGCAGCGGGGGCCCTGGGAGGGAGGAGATGTGAGTCTCTGTCCAGAAGGCAGGGCCGGACACACCCATCTCCGTGTGCACATTTTTTCCCAGAATCTGCTCTCCTCAGGCCTTGCTCAGTTCGGGGGCCCAGTCCACACGAACTCACCCTTGGTTCCTTTCTGATCCTCGGCTGCACCCTCGAGGCTCGGTTGGGGGAATTGGTTGGAGCTCTCAAAGGGGGATCCAGGTTCATTTCCCTACAGTCCATGGCTGGCCTCCCTCCTCCAGAGGGCCAGGGTCCCAGGTCTACTGCCCAGGGAGAGGGGCTCTGGGAGCGCTCCCGGGATCTGCGGCTCCCCAGATGACAGGGTGTGAGCTGCCAGCGGCTTGGGGAGGCAGGCTGGGAGCCATGTCTCATCGCTTGGGAAGCCGGGTGCAAGCGCGGACAGCTCCCCTGACGCAGGCGGCGGGTGGGGGTGGGGGGGGGG
>NW_024424452.1:100828719-100874610 GCF_017311325.1 Ursus maritimus | reverse complement strand
TTGAAAAGATATTTTTGATGCCACAAAAGGTTGAGGTCCCTTCTTTATAACCTCCTCATTTTATAGATTAGGGAATTAGGCCTTGCCCCAGTCTTAGCAAGAACGAGGTACAAGGTCTAGCACCGAAGCCAAAGCTTCTATGGCTACGAGGGGGCTAACTCCAGCTCTGGGGCAGGTGGCGGCCAATCCTGGAGCCACACTGCCTCCCAAGGCCAGAGTGGGCTGGCCTCCCCGGGCAGTGCTCAAACTCAAGTCTCAGCTGTCAGTTCCCCCAGAATAGGCAGGGCATTCAGCTCCCCAGCTCCCCAGCCTCCCGGATCCTGTGGGCCCAAGTAGCACCACACAGGGAGTGAGGGGACCCTTGAGCCGCAGACAGAGTTCAGAGATAGGGAGCAAAGAAACCATGGTGAGTGGATTTAGCCTAGACCCTATGAGCTCCCTTTACTAGGGAGAAGGTGTGAAGTGTCCCTTTGTGCAGGGAAGATAAGCCAATGTGGGAAAACCTTTCCACGTACAAACCAGTACCTGGTGCCAGGTGTAGGAGAGACACAAAGATGATTGTGACACAGGCCCTGCCCACAGGTGAGTCTTCACTGGGAGGAACTCTCAGGGGGGCTGGGGACATGCTATAGCTTGATTTGTATACATTTATCAAAACTCATCAAAATGTACCCTGGAGGTCTGTGCATTTGACTGTGTATAACACACCCCTCGATAGCTGAAACGAAGTCTTTTGAGAGAGACAGATTCAGAAGGAGGGAAATGATGAATGGGGGCCTAGCAGACAGGTACATGCCCTCTTCACAAAGGTAGCCTGAGACAGGCCCGCATGGGGCGATGGGTGTGGCTCCCTGTGGCAGCGGGGGCCCTGGGAGGGAGGAGATGTGAGTCTCTGTCCAGAAGGCAGGGCCGGACACACCCATCTCCGTGTGCACATTTTTTCCCAGAATCTGCTCTCCTCAGGCCTTGCTCAGTTCGGGGGCCCAGTCCACACGAACTCACCCTTGGTTCCTTTCTGATCCTCGGCTGCACCCTCGAGGCTCGGTTGGGGGAATTGGTTGGAGCTCTCAAAGGGGGATCCAGGTTCATTTCCCTACAGTCCATGGCTGGCCTCCCTCCTCCAGAGGGCCAGGGTCCCAGGTCTACTGCCCAGGGAGAGGGGCTCTGGGAGCGCTCCCGGGATCTGCGGCTCCCCAGATGACAGGGTGTGAGCTGCCAGCGGCTTGGGGAGGCAGGCTGGGAGCCATGTCTCATCGCTTGGGAAGCCGGGTGCAAGCGCGGACAGCTCCCCTGACGCAGGCGGCGGGTGGGGGTGGGGGGGGGGTGGGCAGGTGCTGCTGCCAGGGGAACAGCGGGTTTTCACCGGGGCTGGTGGGCCAGCCCCACCCTGGCCAGCCTCCCCAGACCTGGGGGTGGGGGAAGTCCCCCAGTGAGCGGTCCATGCACCCAGTGACCTTCACCAGGGGGACCAGAGCCTACACCTGGGCCTGGCCTCTAGTGGGGCAGGGGCAGCCTTTCCTGGCTCTGGGGAGTAGGTGGGCTCCTGGGTGACAGCTCCCTGGGCAAGGCCGGGTCTGGGGGAGGGGTGGGTCTACTATCTGCAGGCCCAGGAAACAACAAAGCCACATTCTCTCCCCTGAAACAGGTGCGAATTCCCCCACCTCACTTGCGGGCCAGACCCATCACCTGCCCCCCCCCCCTCCCCCNTAGCTCAAGGGGGGGGGGAGGCCAGCAGTGTCCCATCGGAGGAGGCACAGAGCGGCCCCAGGCAGCCCCCAGCTCCCGGGGCTCCTTAGGGAGCTTGCCAGCGCCCGTGATGCTGCCAGGATGAGCCAACGTGGGCCAACTCCCTAATCGTTAAAAAACAAAACACCTCTCAGGAAGGAGCTCGAAAATGGTGAGCTCAGCAGAACTGGGCCTTTTCTCCCCCAAGCAAGCTAAGAGGCTGAGGGAGGGGCGCACCAGAGCCTCCAGGGGCCAAGTTCGTGTGGCCCCCCGTGGCCCCACCTGCTGCATCCCTGGCTTTCTCCAATCCTGCCAAGGCCTGCTCTGCCCAGGGCGTGCTGCTCCCAGGTCAAGTACACGCAGATTCCAGCTGTTGGACCCGGGAGTGGGCTGTCCTGGGGGATGTTGCCCGTGGAGATGGGATAGGACAGCAGAGCAGTGGTGGGCACGCAGGGCCGGCGGGAGGCTCGCCAAGCCTGCTGTCCTGTGGATGTGAGAACAGCTCCCAGGACTCCAGGCAGCCCTCTGAGCAGGGACACAGCTGGAGGCGGGGGTGGCCCCCTGCCTTAGTAGGCACTTACGCATCTCCTCCGTGGTCCAGCCGGGAGCCCAGAGTGGGCTCCTGGGGGTGGGAACTGTTCATGGGGTTGGGGAGAGGAGGTGAGGGGGACAGAGGGACAGAGCTGGGTTTCCCAGGGGTGGGGTCCACACAGGGAGGAGAGCTCCAGAAAGAACTGTCTGGGGTGGTGTGCAGGCAGAAAGGGCTTTGTACTGGCTGTAGGGTCTGGGGCTTTGCTGGGAAGGGATCGGCTGCCTTCCAAGGGAGGTCGGAGCTGGTAGCATCACCCAAGGCCGACGGGCAGCTCACTCTGCACTGGGAGGAGCCCGTCCCCACAGCTCCGTGCGGGCAGCACCCCACCAGCATCAGCTGCAGCCAAGAGCTGAGGAGAAGCACCTGTCTCTCTCCTCCTGGGGACCCCACCCTCCCTGAGCCTGTGCCCAGCCCCTGCCCCACATCCCAGTCACCTCACCCAGGACACCGTGTCCTAGGAGTGCGACAGAGCTGTCAGCAGTGAAGGCTGCGCCCTGGGGGTGCCTCCCTCCCGGGCCACTGCGCAGCTCCCCAACTGAGGTGGGTGAGGGTGGAGGGAGACGGTCCCACTTCATTGTCCAGGAAGGACACGTTGACAGGCAGCCAAGTGTCAGCCCTGGGTCTGAGCCCCTGGCCAGGACTGGTGTCAGTTTTCTCTGCCATCAGCCCCATCTACTCTTCCTTGGCGGTCGCCATACCCTGTCTTTGTCGGGACATCCTACAGTCCTGTCCAGGCCATCTGAGCCTGGGCCCCAAGGGAGCTCCACTCTGGCCTTGCCCCCGGCACCACTCTTTGACCCTCAGGGAGACCCCCAGCTTTGGACTCGGGAAGAAGAGAAGTGGGTCCGCTCTGTGGGCCTGGCCTCTGTTCTAACCCTGTCCTATCCAGGGTCCAGCAGGGGGAGAGGGGGACGCAGTCTGGAATCCTGCCCAGGATCCTGGAGGGAAGGTGTTAAAGAGAAGTACACCTGAGGAGAGGTGAGAAGGCCAAACAGGTCCATGTAGCAGCAGGAGAGGGAGGGTGGTGTCCGGCTGGGTCCTACTTGTAGGCAGGCCTACTGTCCTCACCCACAGGCCATGCAGGACACCCAGACCTCCAAGGTTCCTGCCTCCTGACCTCCACTCAGAAGCTCTTCTCAGTGCCATCCAGGGCCCTAGGCCTGACCCCCAGAAGATCTCAGGCTGAGGGTCTGCTCAAACTAAGGGTCTGGCCAGGCTGAGGACCATGGAGGGTGATGAGGGGAGTGGGCTGGGGAAGGAGATATCCCTCACCCAGGCTCAGTATAGGGGTCCTGGGTCCAGCATGAAGTTCTCCAAGAGAGACCTGGAGGGGGAGAACCTGCTAGTGCCCACCACCTCCTCTGGGCTCCAGCCTCCTCCCTGTCCCCCTCCCGCCCCCCCTTACCAGATTTCTCAAAGGGCCTTCTCCTTGTCCCAGCGGCTTCCTTCTCCAGCCCTGCTCCTGCAAGGCCTGTGGTACCACCTGGTGGTCAAGTCTGGGATGGCAGGACATGTGATAACCAGGACTCAGAGGAAGAGCTGAGAGGTCTCTGTTGTCCCCTCCCCACCACCTGTGCTCTCCTGGAGCTCCAGGCCTTTCCACTGGTGGGCCCCACTGCCCTGACTGCCTTCCGCCCGCTCCAGCCACTCAGTGGTGTTGGAGAGCTGGGCCTCCTGGACCTCCAGCTGGGGTGTGAGAGGAGATTTAGAAATACCAGCACCGGGGTATGGAGTAATGTTGGATCCTCACAACGGCACACTGGGGGAGGTTCTAGGATGATCTCCATGGTACATATAAGGAACTGGGCTCAGGGATCTGAAATATGAAACAACTTGCCCCAGACCCCACAACTAGTAAGCGATGGCGTTGGGATTGAAGCCCACTTCCGGCTCAGCCAGAGCTCCCGCTCGGTGCAGAGAGCCTGCGGGACCTGCAGCCTCACCCCTGGGACAAGTTCAAGCCCTGGAGGGGAGAGTGGAAAGAACACTAAACTGGGAGTTTGATTTTACTCCCAGTTCTGCCACTAACTTGCTGTGGTACTCTGGGCAGGGCACGTTCCTTCTCTGGGCCTTATGCATCCCCCGAGGGAGTCAGATCAGACCATCCTCTGTGGCCTGGGGATCCAGGCTGCTCACCCAGGACTGGGCCGGGACAGCTGCAGCACACCCTGGCTCTCCCAGGTCACTGAGTACCCAAAATGTCATCACATGATGTCCTGGGGTTCTGACATGTGGTGTTTGAAACGGGACTCAAAGGCCATAGGGTCAGTGTTCAGTGATACCTTCTTCCTTGCCCCAGCTCTCCCCCTTCTGGGAAGCACCCTGGCATGTCTCTTCCCCTCATCATGTGCCCTTCAGAGCCCCTCTCTTACTCCCACAGACCATGGTGTCCAGCCACCGTGGGCGTTTCTCTGGTGACTGGAAGGCACTTCTCCTGGCCTCTGAGAATGCACAGGCTCTTCTCCCCCCAGAATTCTCTCCCTCACCTCGTTGCCTGGAACATGCCACCCTCCAGTCCTCACCCAGACCAGCAAAGGTCCCTGGGCCATGTGGCCGCACACCGCCAGCACCTCACATGGAATATGGAACTCTCTGGCTGTAGGCTTTCTAGCAAGCCTCACGGAGCGGGAACCTGATTGTAAGCGTATTCTCAGGCCCGCGGCAGACTTAAAAACCTTAAGAACGTCCGTGCATGGCCTGACATGACTGTTGCCACCTACTCATGTTTACTCAGGAACAGCACCTGGCTGCCTATTTGCTTCCACCCATTTCCCTGTCCCGAGCCCCCCATCCATCTCCGGACAGCAGCTCTGCCTCCCCGCCTCACAGAGGGCTTGAGGAGAGGCTGCTGTCGGGTCTCCTCAAATCCCGACTGTAGCCTGACCTGCTGGCTCCCAGGACTCCATGTCACAAGTACCCTGGGGAAGGTGCCGGTAACACTGTCACACCATTGCCATATAAGTCGTGTTTTCCTCCCCTGGGCAGGAGTGCACACGCCTGGGGAGATGTACTCAGGAGTGTGGGAGGAATGGAGGCACAGCCCCACGACGGCCAGAGAGTATCAGACACACGGACCAAATAGGAAGGAACCTTGGGGGCACAGATAGGGGAGGGGGCTTGCCCAAAGTCTCTCAGAGCTCAGTCAGAGGCCAGGTGTCCTGGCCCAGGGCTCTCCACTGGCTGTGCTCTCAGGTGCTACGAAAGGGCTCTCCAGGGCAATGAGAGAGTCCCTGACCCGCTACCCGGCATGGTTGGGGCGGGGAGGGCTCTTGGAGGACGAGACAGGAGCAGAGCCTCCTCCCCAGCTTTCCATTCTCCCAGGCCAACCCCTGTTCCCTGGGCCAGTGAGATCCTGAGCAACCTGGCAATGAAGCCTCCTATGATTGCCCTTATTCATGACCATGTATTCTCACATCGTGGGCACCTGCTGCCTGCTAAGCGCTCTGCACACATTTCCTCACTTCATTCTCATGACCCCCAAACACAGGCCTGTTACCGCCCTCTGACAGGTGGGGAAAGGGAGGTTTGCAGGCATGAAGTGGTGGAGGGAAGGCAGGCACGGGCTGTTGCCGTAGGCTTCTGGGCAGCTCTCAGGACTTCTCTCTGCTCCCTCTCCAGGTATCTCTTGTAAGAGGCCGACATTGACCCTTGGGGGGGGGGGTCTTGAGGAGAATGGTGCGGGGAGGACCCCCCTCTGGGCAGTGCTGATCTCCCATGGCCATCGGGGACCTGGTCTGGAGCTCCTGGCCTTCTTGCTTATATGATCCCATTCAGTCCTCGCAAGGGTCCAGCAGGAGGGGGCAGGCTGCGCTTGCTTTACCCATTTGGACATAGAGCAAGTGGCCAAGCTGGACCAGGAACCAGGTCACTTCCTGGCGAAAACATTTAGCTGGCTACCCAAAGACAAATGGACCAAAGGATGAATGCCCGATCCCTTAGGGTGTGCTCAAGGCCTCCCCTCCTGCCGCCACCCCAGATTCATTCCAGGGCCCCAAGGATGCTGAGTCATCCTCTTCCGTGCCTTGGTCCATGTTCTTCCTCGCTGACCTCCTATCCATCAAGCTCCAGGTGAAATGTCACCTCCTCCATGAAGGCCCCCAGCACAAGTTGCTCTCCTGGCCACGCCCCTACTATGGTGGCCCATTCTTGCCAACATCCTTAATGCTGTGACCCCCAAGCTCTTCACAGTCTCTTAGCCAAACCCCACGGTGGGTGTGGGGCAGCTGTCCTCATGCCTTCGTGCTCACCTCCTGTGGGGCTGGCAGCGTAGGAAGCTTCAGTCCTGTAGCCCAGCTGGGCTCACCTGGGGTCCCGGGCCTGCTCCCTCTCCAGTCCACTCCAAACAGTGCCTGCTGGGCCCCTCACCCACAGGGGCTCCATGAAGAAAGGCCAGAACCCCCTGACCCCCAGCCCCTCCACCGTGGGGCCCCTTTGTCCCTCCTGCCCCACAGGCCCCATAGAGATGCCTGCTCTGGAAGAGACGGTTCTCTCCACTCCAGCCACACTGAATAGAGCCTTCTCAGGCTTGACCTTCCTTGACCTTCCGGACCCTCCAGGCTTCCAGATCCTTTCCTCCTTAACACTCTACTGGTTTCCTTCCTACCCCCTTGGCTAATTCTGAGCCCTCGGTCCACCTTGGGGCCCATTCTGACATCCTACCCCAGAGCGACCACACCCCCTCCCACATTCTCCTAACCAAAGGGACATCTCCAATCCCAATCCCCTACCCGTCTCCTGGTCAGCCTCACCACCTGGATGTACCAGACACTCGTGTGTGGCCTCCCCTCCCTGTTGCCCCTCTCAGCTGACAGTGAGGCCCCATCCTGAAGATTCAGTTGTGAACCCCAAACTTTACTTCTCTTTCTCCCACATGTGCCCACTGTTTGCTGGCACCTCTCTCTAGAAACTCCTCCTTAGGACCCTAATTGCTAATTTGTCTTTGGGATTCTGTTCAGGTGCCACTGTCTCCAGGAAGCCTGCCTTGATTCCCCTCAGCTGGGTTAGGTGCCTTCCCGTGGCCCCCGTGCTTCCCTGTAAGCTTGCACTGACTCAGCAGGAGTGCACCTGCCCGGTCACTGGCCAGTGCGCTCCTGGAACAGGGGCTCTACCGTAGAGAACAGACTGTGTTTTGTTCTCTTAGCTCCCAGCTGGGGCCTGGCACGTCATAAGCACTCAGTAACAACCAGGTGAGGGAATCGATACATGAATGAGGATAGTGCTTGGGGAACCCTGAGGCTTCGGAGCTAGGAAAGAATCCGCAGGGGAAGGGGTGAGCCAGCCCATGAGGTCTTCTCTGCCCCAATAGTACTGCCACCAAAGGGCCTGCTGCCATCAGCTGCCATCGGCAGGGCGATGAAGGCCACGCACCGGGGAGCCGGTTATAACACCACTGGGTGCTCGTACTGCCTCGTGGCCTTGTGAGGCAGGCAGGACTGCAGTATCAGCCGACTGGGGGAAAGCCCAAGACCCGGGGTGGTTAAGGGAGGCGCCCCAGGTCCCCAGGAGGCAGTGGTAGCCTTGCGATGCTCAGTGCAGTTTGTCTGACCCACCCTGCTCCCACCAGCTGGTGCACCCTGGGGCCACCCCTCAGCTCTATCACCCCGTCCTTCACCTTCCCCAGCCCCCCCCCACCCCGTTCCTGTCCAGCTGCGGCTGCAGAGCCTGAGAGAGCCGGCCCCCTGCCCCCACCCACGGCCCTCTCTGCTTCTGAGGTTCCCTGGGTCCCACCCCAGCCTCTGCTCTGGCTTCCAGGCAGCCTCTTGGGCCTCCCACACTCCTTTCCGCAGAGACTGGGGTATCAGCAGGGTCTTGCAGAGGCTGGAGGCCGGGACTGGACAAGGCACTCCAGGCAGGAGCTTGATGCCTGGACCCAGCCCAGCTCTGGGCGGAGCAGCCTCGGGACAAGTGGGACAGCCTCTCCTGCAGCCTCACCAGCTGACCTGCCACTTCTCCTGGGCGCAGAGCGCCTGGGCCAGTCTCTGTGGAGGGACACTGGCCCATACCTGCTCGGCCACCCCTGTGGCTTCTGGGAACTTCAGCGGCAGCTTGACTGGGGCCATCCAAAGCTCGGTAAGCTCTTCACTCCAGAAGCCTCAGGCCGTGGCTCTAGAACCCAGCATAGCACATCTTCATTCCTTTTCTAAGCTTTACTACATTGCATTTTCTTTTTCCATCTATCCTACTGTTGATGGATATTGGGTTGTTTCCAGTCTGCGGCTATGGTAGGAGCCACGATGCGGCAATGAATGTCCTTTTCCACGGGGCACATAGACAAAAGTTTCTCATCTAGACTATATATACCCAGGAGCGGGGTTGCTGCCTCAAAAGATGGAATTCCTATAATGGGGAATTTTATGTGGCAGCTTGGCTGGGGTAAGTGATGCCCAGAGAGCTGGCAAAACACGGTTTCTGGGTGTGTCCATCAGAGTGCTTCCAGAAGAGGTGAGCATTTGACTCTGTCCGCTGAGGAAAGAGGGCGCTCCTCCCCGGTGCAGGTGGGCACCACCTAACCCGTTGAGGGCCTGAATAAAGACAGAACGGCAGGGGAAGGGCAAATTTGCGCTCTGCTTAAAACTTGGCATCCATCAGCCGACATTCCTGAGGCTCAGGCCGGGGCTGACAGCATTGACTCCCCCAGTTGTCGGTTCCTGGGCGCTCAGGTTTGGACTAGACCTACGGTAGCGGCTTTCCCGGGCCTCCGGCTTGCAGACAGCAGACCGTGGGATGTATCAGCCTCCAGGATCCCTCATGATAAATCTCTACGTACGTCTAAATCTCTATATATCCCATTAGTTCTGTTCCTCTGGAGAGCGCTCGCCAATACGATTGTCATGGTCACCTTGAGGAGGGAATGGCGGAACTTCTTGAATTCACACCCCTACTAGCCGCGGGTGAGAGTTCCCATGCTTCACGGTCTTACCCGCGCTTGAACGGAGAGCTGATGTTCGCCAGGCTGGCAGAGGTCAAGTGTTACATAGCTGTGTGCTTAACGTTGATTGTGTGTTTAAGTGTTACAAGTTAGGGCTTAGAGTTTAGAGCTGCAAATGAAGTTGAAGACTTTCCCATATATTTATGAACCCATATTCATACTACCTCTTGTATGAAAGCTCTGGTTGTCTTTTGCTCATTTTTCTCTTGAAATGTTTATCTTTTTCGCATCTATTTCAAGGGGTCGTCATAGACACTAATTATGAAAATAACTCTTTGACACATGTATGTGCAAATCTTTCACCGTCTGGCTTATTCTTTCGTACACTTTGTTGTCTTTGGATGAAAACACAGGCCTAATTTTAATATAGTCGAATTTATACTCTTTTCCTTTATGGCTTTGCCTTTGGCATCTCGTTGAAGAAATCCTTCCAGACATCAAAGTAAAATAGACATTTTCCTACAGTCTCTTCTAAGATGTATAGTTTCACCACTTACATATAAATTGTTAATATACCTGGAATTCACTTTTATGATTAGTAAAGGTAGCGATTTGACTTCACCTGGATGACCGATTGTCCTAGAACAGAGTAAAGAGTTGACTCTTTCTTGTTGATTTACAATGCCCACTGTGCCATAAATCAAGTTCCCAAATAGACACGTGTCTACTTGTTCTGCTGTTTCTGTACGTCTGTTGGTACACCCAAATCACACTGTTTTAATGTCTGTAGAGAGAATAAATCTTGATAACTGATAAGACAAGTCTCCTTATTTCTTTTTTATTCTTTTTCAGGAATGTTTTGACTTTTTTTTTTTTTTTTGGACTCTGTTCATCCACATAAAATTTATTTTATTTTTTTTTAAAGATTTTATTTATTTATTTGACAGAGAGACAGCTAGCGAGAGAGGGAACACAAGCAGGGGGCGTGGGAGAGGAAGAAGCAGGCTCCCAGTGGAGGAGCCTGATGTGGCGCTCGATCCCAGAATGCTCGATCCCAGAATCACTCCCTGAGCCGAAGGCAGACGCTTAACGACTGAGCCACCCAGGCGTCCCATCATCCACATAAATTTAAGAATTGCTTTATTAATTTGTATTAAAAACCCTTTTGGGATTTTTTTAAATTGAAATGCATTGAATCTAATGATAACTCTGGGGAGAACTGATGTTTTGGTAATATTGTCTTCCTACCCAGGAACATAGTATGTCTATCTACCTATGCCTTTTAAAATTTTTCAATTTTCATAAAAATACATAGGAATAGATCTAAATGATCTATTGCTATTCTAAATGATATCTTTTTAAAGTTACATTTTCTAATTGTGTATAGCTGTTTATGAAAATACAAATTATTTTTGTATATTATTTATTTTATCCATAACTTTTGTTAAATTCTCTTCTCGATTTGTATAATTTGTAGATTATTTTGCATTTGGCATATAGGCAATCCTAGTGTCCATAAGTAATGCTAGCTTTGTTTCTTTCTTTCCAGTTCTGATTTATTTGTTTTTCTTGCACTGGCTAGGAGCCCCAGTACAATGTTAACCATAAATGATGACAGTAGGCACAATGTCTTTCTTCAGATTTTAAAGAGAACGCTTTCAAAATTTCAACAGTAATTATGATGTTTGCTGCAGGTTTTTTGTCAGTGCCCTTTATGGGCAGTATGGATGTTTACTTCTTTTCCTAGTGTGCTAAGAGTTTTTTTAAATCACTAATATTATAAGAGCAAATATGTATTACCACATGCAAGGATTGTTCTAAATGCTTTACATTTATAAATTATTTTAGTCCTCACAACAAACCTATGAGGAAAGTACTATTATTATCTTCTTCTTTACAGATAAGAAGGAAATGGAAGCTTGGAGAGATGAAATTCCTTGCTGAAGGTTACAAAGGTCCTAATGGTACAGTCAGCATTCAAAATCAGGCAGCCTGGTTCCAGAGTCCGTGTTTGTAACACACTCTGCTACCCGTCATTACATGTTGAATTGCACTGAAGCCTTCTTGTACATCTGTTGAAAGGATTGTATGACTTTTCTTTTATTTTATCAGTGTGGCGAATTACATGAATCATTTTTTAATATGAATCTAGTACTGCAAGTCTGATAGAAACCTATCTTGGTCATGTACTGGACTCAGTTTGCTAATAATTTGTTAGGGATTTTGCATCGATGCTAATGAGTTAGATTGGCCTACAGTTTTCCTCCTTTGTGCTGTCCTTTTGGTTCTGGCATCAGGGTTAGGCTAATCTCACTTACCAAGTTGGAGAGGACTCCTTTTTCTACTTTCTGGAGAAGTTTTTAAAGATTGTAAATGTTCTCAAACATTTGGAAGAACTTCTCACCTATCAAACTGCTGGACTATGTTTTCTCTGTGGGGAAAATGCTTAGCTACCAACTGAATTTCTTCAATGATATAGGACTATTCAGGCTTTCCATCTCTTCTTGAGTCTGTTTTGGTAAATGATCTTTTTCTATGAATTCACACATTCCATTACAATTTTCAAATGTATTAACATGTAGTTTTAAACAGTATCCTTTGTTTCTGTTCAGTCTGTTATGCATCCTTTTTCATTCTTAGTGTTTATTTTTGTCATTTCTTTCTCCCTGTGATTAATCATGACAAAGGTTTGTCAATATGATTAACCATTGCAAAGAGATAATCTTTGAATATGATTATCCTCTCTATGATGTGTTTTATTTCATTTATTTTTATCTTTTGTTGTTTTCGTCTAAGTTTTTAAACGTTGTTGGTTTGTTTGTTGTTGTTGTTGTTGTTTTTGGGTTTTTTGTTTTTTAAAGGTTATTTGCTGTATTAGGATGGGCTAACTGCCATCACAACCTCCAAACCTCAGTAGCCTAATATGGCACAGTTCAGTGGACTGGCAGGCATGACCTTGCTCTACCTAAAGTCATTCAGGAGCTTGAGCAACTTTCATCATTTGGCTCCACCATGCTCTAGAGCCAGGGAGTCCTACAAAGGATTCCTTGCATCTAGAAAGTGGATGCTTGCAAAGCAAGTTTTAAGTGTTAGATCCAGAAGCTATTCACATTACATCTGCCCACACGCCACTGGCCAGAACTCAGTGTCAGGATCATATCAACCGCGGAAGAGTAGATAAATTGTCTCTGACACCAATCCTCCTCTCATTGACTTTGAGCCTTTTTTTCTCTTTCAGAATAAGCACATAAGTCAAAAATTTCCTTCTACCTTTGATTTTCACTGACGTCTACAAGTTTGTATATATAGTTTTAATATTATTTATTATCATTAATTCTAAATATATTTTTCTTTTCCACTATGCTTTTTGTGGTTGTTGTTTGAATCATCAATTGTTTATAAAAGTATTTTTAAATTCCCAATTGTATGAGATTTTTTTCTGTGTATCTTTTATTATTGAGTTCCTACTTAACTGGATTGTGGTCAGTGTGGTCTACACGATGTCGATCATTTAAAGTTTGTTCAGGCTAGCTTCATGGCCGAGTACATAGTGACTTTCGTAAGTGTTTCATGTGTGCTTTAAAAGAATGCTATTCCCTATTTGTTGGGCGCAATGGTCTATGTGTATCCGTATGTGAAGCTCGTGAATAGTGCTGTTCACATCTTCTATATCCTTGTTACTTGTTTGCCTGCTTGATATATTAACTGCTGAAAGAAGAGTGGTACACTATCACAACGATTAGTTATTTTTTCTTGTAATTCTATCAATTCTTGCTTTTGATGTTTTGCAGCTATATTTATTTATTTTTTATTATAATAATATTTTTTATTATATTATGTTAGTCACCATACAGTACATCCCTAGTTTTTGATGTAAAGTTCGATGATTCATTAGTTGCGTATAACACCCTGTGCACCATGCAATACGTGCCCTCCTTACTACCCATCACCAGTCTATCCCATTCCCCCACCCCCCTCCCCTCTGAAGCCCTCAGTTTGTTTCTCAGAGTCCAGTCTCTCATGCTTCATTCCCCCATCTGATTACCCTCCCTTTCTTTATCCCTTTCTTCCCCTACCGATCATCCTAGTTCTTATGTTCCATAGATGAGAGAAATCATATGATAGTTGTCTTTCTCTGCTTGACTTATTTCACTTAGCATAATCTTCTCCAGTCCCGTCCATGTTGCAGCAAATTTGAGAAATCGTTCTTTTTGATAGCTGAGTAATATTCCATTGTATATATGGACCACAACTTCTTAATCCAGTCATCTGTTGAAGGGCATCTCGGCTCCTTCCACGATTTAGCTATTGTGGACAATGTTGCAGCTATATTTAAAAGATATTTGGGGGCTCTGTGTTGAGGTGTATACCAGCTCAGAATTGTTATATTTTCCTAGTGAACATAAGCATTTTAACCTTTTGTAATCACTCCACTTACTTCTAGTAATGGTGTTGTTCTTAAAGATTTTATCCGTTACCAACAAAGTTTTATCAAGGGTTATTTTTATTTGTTTGTTTTAGTTTTAGTTTTTGGTTTTGGCTAGTATTTACTTGGGAATATCTTTTTTCTGTTCTTCAACTTTCCACCTTTTGGAGTCCTGTGTTTAACTGTGTCTTTAGTAAAGAGGACATAACTGGTTTTTAAAAATCCAGTCTGATGATCTTTGTCTTTTAACTGGATAACTTGACTTAAACTATTTGTGATTACTGATTATTTATTCATATTTGTCCCAGTATTTCTGTTTCTACTCTGTCTTCCTCCACCTTTCCCCACCTTCTGTCACTCCTCTTCTTCCTCTCCTCCTCCTCCTCTCTTACTTGTCCTCTTTTGGATTGATTGAAGTTATTTTACTCTTTCTGTATTTTGTTTGAAAGTTATATATTCTGGGTCTATTATTTTAGGCATTACTCTAGTTATCCCCAATAGGTACACTTAAAGTTTAAAGATAATAGATATCTTTTTATATTTTATCTCTGATCACTCCTTTCCCAAATTACGCCTAATTTTTTCCAGGATTGTAGTCTCTTATTAAATATTATGATTATTATTACTTGCAGCCAGTGCTTTTTATTTACCCAAATATTTAAAAATATCTTTGCTGATCATTCTTTCTTACATCTCAGAACTTATTTCTAGAATCATTTTTCTTCTATCTGAAGGGTAGAATGGAAATTATTCTGAGTTTGTTGGTAGTAAATTCTCTGTTTTTCTGAAAAAGTCTCTTTTGACCTCATAATAATAAATATAGAAAAGTAAAATTACTGTATCACTGAGAGACTTATACATATTAAGGCTTTTGATACACGTTAATTCATTTTTCTGGAGAGATATTATATCAACTTATAGACCAGCAGTGTATGGAAATTTATATATTTAACACATTGGGTAATTCTTTTTATTTTTTTTTTTTAAGATTTATTAATTTATTTGAGAAAGAGAGAGAACATGTGAGAGAGAGACAGCACATGCGAACGGGGGAAGGGCAGAAGGAGAGGGAGAGAGAATCTCAAGCAGACTCCCCACTGAGCATGCAGCCTGTCGCAGAGTTTGATCTCAGGACTCTGACATCACGACCTGAGCTGAAACCAAGTGTTGGAAGCTCAACTGACTGAGCCACCCAGGCTCCCCTAGGTGATTCTTTTTAATGTTTGTTAAATTGAGTGGTAATAAGGGGCACATAATTGTAAAATTTGCTTCCTATTTTTTTGAAGATTTTATGTATTTATTTGAGAGACAATGAGTGCGCAAGAGAGAGCATGAGTGGAAGAAGGGGCAGAAGGAGAGGGAGAGCAGACTCCCCGCTGAGGTGGGAGCCTGATGTGGGGCACAATCCCAGGTCCCTGGGATCCTGACCTGAGCTGAAGGCAGACGCTTAACCGACTGAGCTACCCAGGCACCCTGCTTCATACTTTTTTTTGATAAACTACATGTTTCCTTTTTGTGCAATTGCATATTACAGTGTCTTTTTCTTATTGACTGATAACTCTATTTATAGTTAAATTTTTGACTGTCATATATGCTGTAATTTTCTTTTTAAAAATGATTTATTTATTTAGTTGAGAGAGAGCATGAGAGGGAGGGGCAGAAGGAGAGGGAGAAAAAAAATCTCAAGTAGACTCTATGCTGAGCAGGGATCCCGAAGCAGGGCTCGACCTCATAACCCTGAGATCACAACTTAAGCCGAAACCAAGAGTCAGACACTTAACCAACTGTACCACCCAGGTGCCTTGGTGCTGTAAAAATTTAAAACTAATTTGCCATTTGCCTTTTAACTTTGTTTTTGGTCTTTTTAAAACTCAAAAGTTATCTCGTTATATAATCAACTCTACACAAAGTTTTTATCTTTGATGTAAAAGGTTTAGCAAGTCTTTTTTTCCAGGACCAAGATGAAACGAATAACAACTCATTATTTTTCCTATTATTTTTACATGCACACTCACTCTATTACTGTCCTTTAGTTCATCTAAAATGTATTTTGGTATATGGTATGAAGGGAGCCTTGACTTACTTTTTCTCAAATAGTTTATTAATTATCCAAGCCCCATTTCCCTACTTATTGAAAAAGGCTGGAGCGCCTGGGTGGCTCAGTCTGTTAAGCATCTGCCTTCGGTCTAGTTCTTGATCCCAGGGGTCCTGGGATGGAGCCCTGCATTGGGGGGTGTCCTCCACTTAGCAGGGCGTCTGCTTCTCCCTCTCACTCTCCCTCTGTGCTCTCACTCTCTCTCTTTCTTTCTCTCAAATAAATAAAATCTTTAAAAAAGCCATTATCTGTTGTAAATAACAGTAAATATTTCATTTTTGAATTTGTTCAGATAAAGTCTTTCTCCCCATTGCCATAGAATTAGGTAAATGGCCTCAGTCCAGTATGACTGGAGGTTGCATTTAAATCAAACAGTTACGTCCATTTCTATTAATTTGCCTCATCATCCCCCTTCTTTCACTTTTATTCATTGAGTCAAGAGAGGAAAAGATATGTGTGTGGTTGAATCTCTGTATGTGGGCCTTTTGAGAAATTGGAAGAGGTATTGCCATCTCGAGGAATAATCAATAAATATTTGCGCTCACTCTATGCCAGGGACTAAGTGAGAAGAGGAGGATCCAAGAATGAATAACGGCCAGTCCCTACTTCCATAGAATCGATATTCTATTTGGAGAGGAAACAGACTCACACGTGTGCAGGAAGACAGATAAGAATGATAGCAGACTTCTCAACAAAGCTACAAGTCAAAAGATAATGGAGTGACATCTTTGGAGAATTGGAATGAAAACAAAGAACTGTCAACCTAGGACTCTATACCCCTCCCAATTTTTTTTTTTCAAAAGTTAGGGACTGGGATAATGCAATGTTGCCTTAAGCTGAATGTCCTGGGACACATGTGGAAAACAGGGTTATTTCTGTAGCACCCCATCTCCAGGGCAAACTCTATACTCTTATTTTTTTTTATTAAGCCTTATTGTTTTAACACAGACACACACACACACACTCGGACACGGACACACGTATCCCCAAAACTCCCCCAGAAAACTTCTCAGTGGAATCCTCAAAATTTCTGAAGTGGAAGAGTTACATTTTAGAATTGTTTTCCCTTTTGCAATGTAATAGTCGTTATATTACATAGCTTTTATTTCCTTCAAAAGTAGACCTATTGTGTTAATTTTTATTAGTAACAACTTTACACGTATGAATATTGTATTTGGAATTAAGCACTTGAATTCACTCATTACTTCTGTAAATATTTACTGAGCGCTAGTGTGTGTCTGAGTTCTATCTCCATGTTGGGGATAATTAATGAACTAAGTCCCTGCCCTCATGGAGAGTAATAATCAACAAGTTGACATTTAATTCATCTTTTGAACATTTAATTCATTTTATCAGCTCATTTCCCCACGTATAACACCCTGACTTCAAGTTTTCTGAGGTTCTGAGCTAAAGAATTTCTGTCTTTAATAGCACAAATCATCTGAAGGAAAGAGTGGTCAATGATGTATTTTCTCTTTTATAATGGAAATAACTGCAAAACAAGGAGAGGAGTCCTGAGGGTGGAGATGAAAGGTGTTCCATTCTTCTTGCTGGATTGCAGATGGAGTCTCTCCTTCTAAATGATGCCCTTACAGTTCAGGAAACTTTTTCCTCAGACCTTCCCCAGCACATGACACTTTTAGACTTTAGACTCACGTACCTTCTAATGCTTTTGACGGCACTTGGCAGCCCCCTAGTGGCCAAATCCTTTACCTGACGAAAGTCTTGCTATGCTGAGGTGTTCAGGTGTGAAGTGTACTCTTGTTTGTAACTTACTTTGAAATGTATAAAAAACAATAGGATGGATTCATGGATGAATGGAGAGTTGCGTAGGTGGTTAGATACTTGATGAAACAGATAAAACAATGTTAACTGTAGAATCCAGGTGATGGGCGTATGGGTCACTGTATAATTCTTTCAGCTTTTCTGTGAATGTTTATATAATAAAACATTGAATAACTATCTCTCTGGTAGGCTCTGGAAAAAATGAAGGGGAAATAAAGACTTCTTCAGATGAATGGTAGCTGAGAAAATACATTGTCAAGAGCCCTGCAGTACAAGAAATGTTCCAAGAAGTTCTTTAAGCAGAAACAAAATGATACCAAATGGAAACCTGGATCTACACAAAAGAATGAAAAACACGGCAAATGGTAAATATACACTTTTTTCCCCTCATTAAAAATATCTTTAAAAGACAGTTGAGTTTTTTAAAGCAGAAATAATCGTGTATTTGGGGTTTATAACTTATGTAGAAGTAAAAAGCATGATAACATAGCACAGGGGACGGGAGGAGGAAACGCAAGTACCCTGATGAGGTTCTTACTCTGTACAGGAAGAGGTGTATTATTTGAATGTAAACTGTGATAAATTAAAGATATATATTATGTACCCTGGATAAATCCACAGTGTTGTTGGCTACGTCAACACTCCCTTCTCAGTAACTGAGAGAACAAATGGAAAGAAAATCAGTAAGGATACAGAAGATTCCAAGAACACCATCAACCAACTTCACTTAATTGACATTTGCGTGACACTCCCCGCAACGAAAGCAGAATGCACATCCTTTCAAATGCACAGAGAATACTTAACAAGACAGACCATATTTGGGGCCATGAAACAAGTTGCATTAGATTTTAAAAAGGTAAAATCATAGAAGTGTGTTATCTAACTGAAGTAGAATTAAAGTAGAAGTCAAAAAGGGATACCTGGAAAATCTCACCTATTTCAAAATTAAAAAACACACTTCTAAATAATCCATGGCTAAATGAAGAAGTCATAAAGTGAGTTAGAAAATAACTTGAATGGGATGAAAATGAATACATGTATCGAAACGTGCATATAGGTAAAACAGCATTTAAAGGAAAATTCACAGTATTAAATGCTTGTGTTATAAATGAACAAAGGTCTAAAATCTGTGATCTAAGGTTTGACCTTAACAGGAAGGAAAAAAAGAGCAAGTTAAACCCAAAGTAAGCTGAAGAGAGGAAATAGCAAAGATAAGAGCAGAAATCAATGAAATTGAAAACAGAAAACTCACAGAGAAAATCAATGAAACCAAAAGCTGGTTCTTTGTAAAGATCAATAAAATGGATGAACCTGGAGCCAAACTAATTAAGAACAAAAGAGAGAACGCACAATTCACCAATATTAAGAATGAAAGAGAAGATATCACTAGAGATCCTACAGATAGTAAAAAGATACTAAGGGAATATCATAAACAACTTTATGCTGACAAATTAAACAACCTGGATGAAATGAATAAATTCATTGAAAGTCATAAATTACCAAAGCTCATTCAAGAAGAAATTGATAGCCTGAATAGCCCTATATGCCTGTTAAAGAATTAAATTTGTGGTTACATCCTTCCCATAGAAAACTCCAGGCCCAGCGGCTTTATTGGTAAATTCTGCCAAACATTTGAAGAAGATACTATGTCAATCCTATATAAACTTTTCCAGGAAGTAGAAAAGAAGTAGGGAAGACAGAATCCAAAAACAGACCCACACATATACGGTCGACTGATTTTCAATGAAGGCTCCAAGGTAATTCAGTGGGGAAAGGAAAATCTCTTTGTGAAAATGGTGCTGGGCCAAGTGGATAATCAAGAAAGAAGAAAAGAAAGCCTCGACTCTTACCTCACGCCACATGCAAAACTTCACTCAAAAGGGCTAGATCTAAAAGTGAGAATTCAAACCATAATACTTCAAGAAGAAAACAGGAGAAAAACCCTTGGGACCCTGGGTTAGGAGCTAGTTTTCTTAATTTACAAATGAGGACTCAGTCATAGAATAGGATAAGGAACTCGCTGAGGTCTCATAACCAGTTAGGTAGCGGAACTAGTCTTCGAACCCTTAAATTCATACTCAGATTTGACGTACTTGACTGGCAAGGGTTTGGGCTCTGTGTGGAAGTGAATGAAAATGCCCATGACTGCTCCCTTCCCCTTCACATTCTGCTCTGGTCATACAAGTGTGCAGGCCCCGCCCCCCAGGGACAGATGGCTTCACCTGCCCCGGATGTGAACACTGCTGTCCACCACCAAACAGACCACGGCTTTCCACTGTCCTGGGACGAGTTGTTCAATCTAAACCTCCTGCAGCCCCCGCGCCCGGCCTGTGCTCATAATGTTCTCCTCTTCTCTGCAGGCCCACTTCCTGCTTATCCCTCAAGGATGCTCCTGCCTCCTTTAGGAAGCCCTCCTTGATGCTCTCAGCTTGCAGGTCTCCCCTCCTCTGAGGTCCTCAGGACTTTCTTGGATCTTTTGTTAGTCTTATCTCCCTTCCAGAAGGTGGGCACCTTGAGGGCAGGTCCCATGTCTGAGTTGTCTTTGTATCTCCCTGCACGGCGCCTGCTCAGGGCCCATCGAATGAATGAATGGATCTTGAGAAGCCATCGCGAGTGAGGGTCTTTTGTCCTTGGATCTCCTCGGAAGGTCAGGCCCCCACTCCACCCCTAGAAATGTAGGAAGGACTCTTTGCTCATCCTTGCTCTGTGAGTCCCTAATCAGGGCCAGGCAGGCCACAGGCACTGGGCCATCCCCTCTGTGCAAAGCCCCACTTCTCCCAATTGCACTGCAGTCTGAGCCAAAGCCCTGCCCTCCCGGCCCCCTGCAGGACCCTGCAGCAAGAAAAGTACTTAGGAGAACAGTTCATACAGGCCAAGGTGTTCGGCTACTGCCTCACAGTTTCTAAGAACTTCTTTCTTTGCTCCTGGCCCTAGTTTGTCCTGCTGCGGTAGCAAGGCAGAGATGGCAAGAGAAAACCCAAAGAAAATAGCTCTTGCAGGTTTCCCTGGTGGGGGCAGGAGTGAACGGTGGCCTGTACAAATTCATCTAGTCCATCCCCCTGCCTCTGGGGGCACTCTTGGTCTTTTTGGGTGGACAGTTATCTCTGGCATCCAGAAAACTTTCCCTGGGCTACATGTTTCCATGCCTCAGAAAGGTGTTTTTGACATCCACCCTCCATCCCTCCTGGTGGCTTGTGCTCCCCCCTTTCTGCGTCTGACCTGCAGTCCGGCATGAGAGGAGACAGGGGAAGGCAGAAGCCTGCATCCCAGGGGAGGGAGTGAAGAGCA
Organism: Ursus maritimus; assembly: GCF_017311325.1. NCBI lineage: Eukaryota > Metazoa > Chordata > Mammalia > Carnivora > Ursidae > Ursus > Ursus maritimus. Next base: position 100,853,831 of record NW_024424452.1, on the reverse strand, counting down.
CCCGGGGTCAGGCCACCTGCTAGGCCTTGGAGCCGACACTGGGACAGAGTGGGGCTCAGCCTTCCTGAGGCTCCCTCCTTCCTTCCCACCCCCAGGAACTCTGGAGTATTTCCTGGGAGCCTGGGAGGTTCAGGGGCCTTAAGGATGGAGGAGGACAAGAGCTTCTATGGGAGGTCACATAGAGGTCCTCCTCTGGAAAGGGAGGCATCACATCCTGTGTGTGACACAGGGCAGGAGGGGCTGCGGAGGAGGTGAGAGGGGCCCACAGAACCCTGGATGAGACCAAAGCCCCATGCACTTGATGGTCTCTCTCAGCGCCTTCGGACAGGGGCCCCTGGATCACATCCTGAGTAGGGTTTTCCCCAGCCCAGACTCTTTCTGGCCCCGGGGAGGGAGCGATCCTAGGCAGCCCTGGCTCTGTGTCCCCCACACTCTAACACCCAGGAAAGCCTCTCGTTCTGTTGCTCACGGGATTTTTGCCAGAGGCGTGCGGGACACACGGGTAAAGGAGTGAGGGAAGTCTCTCCACCCTGCAGACCCTCCAAGCCCTCTCGGAAGCCGCGGCGCAGGACCCACCCATCCTTCCTGCGGCAGCCTGGTATGAATTCTTCCAACACGCCAACGCCAAGTTACCTTGCAAATGATAAGCTTGTGTTAGCCTAATGTTTTAATGATGAAAGGTACAGAAAGCACCCATTCCACACATGCCCTGGATGCCCTGGCCCTCACTCCTGTCCTCTGACCCCCACTCCTCCCGTCTGCGCTCACAGCAGGCCCCACTCTTCCTGCTCTCCCTCCAGGAACCCGCTTCCAGAAAACAAGGACTTGGCCTCCCTCTTGCAGATGGGTTCTCTCCGGATCTCCCGGAAGAAGTGAAGAAAGAAGCCCCACGGAGAGAGTGGAGGAGGCTCACGGTCACGTTCAGGGCTTGGCTTGGGGTGGAGAGGCTGAATGTCGCCCCTCTTCTTCTTTTTCTTTCCCCGAGGACTCCATGCCCTCCTGCCCCTCACTCCAGTCCCTGGTGCTACGGGCACGACCGGTGTCCTCCATCCTTTAGGGTCAGCTCTCTGGGCCAGTGTGGATGTCAAGAGTGAAGTTTCAGGGATCTGTCATCATCCCATGGCTGTGGGGCCAGGCAGGGCCATCCCAGGGTGAGGCGGGGCTAGGAGCTAGATTCTGCAAGACACAGAGCACCGGGATATTCCGCCAGTCCCGAGGGGGCACCTGCCCCTCCTGCCCCTGCTCCATGGGGAAGGTCACACTGTGACACGGTCAGGCCCGGGGGCTCTGCCATCAGGGGCCATGGGCTCAAATCCAGAGACACCGTGTGCTCGCTGAGCTTGGGCAAATTCCTCCCCTGGCAACCACTCCCAGACACTTTTGAAAACACCCTTTCAGGATGAGGCGTGTGCACACCCTGGGGCATTTTGCGAGTGGCTTCCCAAGGGCCTTGGCACAGACGCCGCAGAGAGAAAAGGTGTTCTGGTTCAGGGCCGGAAGGGCTGCTTTTGCACAAAGGTCAATTCTGAATAATTTAAAATGTTTGGGGGTTACTTTGTTTTCTATTCAAAATAGAAGATGGTTTAAGTGCTACAAAGGAAAAACGTTTTCTTATTAACATAGGTTATTTTCCTTACTGAAAAGGAGACTCCCAGTAAGGAAATCAGCAAGGCTTTTTGGGCACTAAATGGCTGTGTCTGGGCATGTTTACGAAGGTGTAACACAGAAGGCAGAAGGAGCCCTTTATCTCTTGTCTTGAAACATGTCGCAGGCCATACGGGGAAACTTAGGTCGGGGGTGCATGGCCCCCTAAGCCAAGAGCTAGTCCTCAATGATCTAGTTCATTACTGCGTCGTGCAGACAGGCAAATCACGGCCCCAGGAGGGCGACTGACAGCCAGCTGGAGTCACGGAGTTCCTGTGGACACGGCGGTTAGACGACCCTGGTACCCTGACCCCCAACCCAGCCACTCTCTCTGAGGGGACAGGGAGGGCTCCCCGAAGGCAGGCGGGCGGCTGCGCCTCTGACTCTCCTTCCCTTCCCCCCTCTGCCAGGGCGGCACGTTTACCTGTGACGATGAGGCTGGCCATGCTGACAGCCTGGCCCAGCGCGTTCTCGGCCACTGCCTTGTACAGGCCGCTGTCCTTGGGGGAGACGCTGGGGATGATGAGTGAGCACACGCCCAGCAGGTCGGTGCTGTACACTGCAGGGTTTCCCGCCAGGCTCTGCTCGTCCTTGAACCAGGTGACATGCGGCCGCGGCCAGCCCTGCACGGCGCAGCTCATGCAGCACTCGCAGCCCTGCGGCAACAGGTGGGGCCGCAGACCCACCAGGAACCGGGGCTTCTGGCTCAGGTTCGGCTCCCGGTAGCTTGGAGCCTTCACCGTGAACTTGTCTGTGGCAAAAACCAGGACGAGAGAGAGTTGGGTCAGTAAGCGAGGAAGGGATGGCCGAGGCGTGAGTCGGGGGGGCAAGTTTCCGGTGGAACGTACGCACTTTCTGGGTCCTTCTGCCACATCTTACCTGTCAATTTGGCCCCCGTGGCTTGACTCATTTTTTTTTATCCTTTTCTTAAAATACATTTTGGATTTTATTTTTTATTTTTTACTATAAGCTAACGCCCATTCCCTGTGGACAAACTAGAACGTGTGAGAAAGTCAAAAGGCAAAGGAATAAAACCCAAGCATAACCTCACTGCCCATCGATGACCAGAGCTAGCAATTTGGTGTGGAACCTTCCAGACATTTTTGTGTTTCAGAAATATGGAATCACGCATTTGATTTTATAATCTGCTTTTTCTAGTGACTACTTTGAAGGCCCACACCTGTTTGACTGTAAAATACACTTGGTTTTCAGAGAAACATTAACCTCTCTTTGCCCTGTGGCCTGCGGCTGATTTGAGAGGCCACCCAAAGGCATCCTGGACACGCAGACACCAACAGCCCTCTGCTCTCTCTGGATCCTCCCTGAGTCAGGGACACAGGACAGCAATGCAGGTGGGTTGAGCTAGCTGGGGAGGTGGGGAGCTGGGGAGCTGGGGAGGTGGGCAGGGCAACAGCTCCTGGCCTCCCGCTGGTGGTGGAGCCAGCGACACATTGAGCCTTGAGCCGCGCTCGGCCCCCTCTGCCGGAGCTGCCGCTGATGCAGCCCGCATCCCCGAGAGCTCACCTCGCTGCCGGGAGATGCACCAGGGCTGGCTGGTGTCGGAGGGCAGGCTGGCCCCCAGCTCGTTCTTGGCCACCACCCGGAAGTGGTACTCGTGGCCGGGGAGCACGCCCAGGAGAGTGAAGTGGTTGGTGTGCACGCGGTCGGCCGCCTGGAGCCAGGGCCCGTGCGCCGAGGAGCGGGTCAGCACCTCGTAGTACAGGGGGACGTCCCCGGCCTCGTCCGGAGAAGGCTCCCACTCAGCCGTCACCGTCCCGGGCACGTTCTCCTGCAGGCGGATGGGCCCGGGCGCCTTCGGGCATGCTGCGCGAGAGAGCAAAGGCAGCCGAGTTGGGGGGACCCAGTAGGGCACCCCAGAATGGACTTCTGTATGGCCCTCTTCCAGGTCCCCAAGTCTTCTGGGGTCCTGGGGAATGCAGTCTGGCCGTGCAGGCAGCTGGAGCTGTCTACGGTTATCTCTAGAGCGTGGAAAGCCTCTCCTACAAGAATCATTTGAATACACTCTGGCTTGTAAGTAAAATGACACAGGACATGGACAGTGGAGGGGCTTTCACAAGACTAGGTTGCAGAGCCCCCATTGTTAGCTGTTGGTCGTTTCTGTATTCTAGAAGCTCCTGCAGGGTGGGCAGGGTCTGTGTGGGAGTCCCAGTGGGGGAGGGCAACGTTTATCTCGTATGAGGACCACAGACAATGCTTCCAAGGCTCTTTCAAGTGAGGTAATGGCGGTGACTGTCTTTGCTCACTGACAGTCACAGACCGGGGAAGGGCTCTGACTTAACTGTCCCTAAGTTCCTGAGGCAGAACAATGGACCCCCCACACCCCGCCCTACCCCAGACTCTCCCTCTGTCTTTCCTCCTTCCTTTCTTCCAGCTCTTAGGAAGGGCTGGTGGTGTGGTCACTCCGTACACCCAGGCTTGGGACAGCAGCTGAGACCTGTGACCAGGCCAGATGGAGAGCTCCATGCCTGGTGAGTGGTGAGCCGGTGCCAGGAGCCCCTGCCCGGGCCAGCCTCACCTGCCACCCTGAGGGAGAAGCGGTAGGCAACTTCCCCGCCCTTCAGACTCCTCAGCACGACGGTGTAGAGGCCGCTGTCGGAGAGGCTGGCCACAGGAATCAGAAGCTGGGTGAGGCCATCCTTGGTGGAGGTCACATTGCTTCTCAGCAAGGGCAAGCCGTCCTTCAGCCAGGTCACCTCAGGCATGGGGACAGCCTGGGAAACAAGAGGAAAGAAAGGTAAGGAGGGGATGTTTTGTGGGGGTGATGGCATTGAAGCTGGGCCTAACATCTAAGTGGGGCGAAGAGCCTTCCAGAGGAGAAATATTGGTGCAAAAGCACAGAGGGGGGACATGCCTACTCGGGGAGAGGCTGAGAGGGAGTGATCCAGGGAGGCGTGGGGGAGGCTGTGGGATAGGGAGGAAGCAGGAAAGGAGGAGTCAGGCAAACCCCCAACTCCCCGTGAGATCCTCTGGCACTGGTCACCCTGGGCATCAGAGGCCAGTGGGGATGCGGACAGTAACTTACCTCACAGGATCGTTCTGAGGACTGAAGGAGTTAATAATACATGGAAAGCATGGAGTACAGGGCCGAGGAACACTCAGTGCGTGTTAAATATTTTTGGCACCATCATTGTCCTTATTATGGTCTAATAGTTAAGAACGTGTATTTCAGAGTTATATGTGGGCTTGAATCAGGCTCTGCCACCTGTGACTTCCCACACAGATGATGATGATTTTAACAACAACAATTAGTAATAGATAACACAAACTGGGTGCTTGCCATATGCCAGGCACTACTTATGTGCTTCCAATGTTGTAATTCCTTGAATCCTCAGAAAAATCCTTGGAGATAAGTTACTATTATCCTCATTTGACAGATGAGGAAGTTGGAACACAGAGAGGTTAAGACATTTATCGGAAGTCAAACAGCTAGTGAGTAATGATGCTAGAATCTGACCCCAGGCAGTCTGAGCTTCCAGCCCCCACACTGCTCGGCAGCTATCCTATCCATACAGCACAGGTGGTGTTGGTGGAGATCATCCTGAGGCAAACGCAGGATGTCACGTGCTTGTGCAATACTCATAACTCAATACTCAGGTCTTTCTAAAGTCAAAAGGGACTATCCACGCTGCAGCTGCACTGAATTCCCAGACCAAGCAAGGAGAGAGGCAGAGAGCAGTGGGCTTCACAGTTTAGAGGTGCACTAACAGAAGCTACCACTAGAGGGCGTTGTAGACAAGCGCAGAATGGCCACCGAGTGGCCAGGTGGGGACCCTGCCTTCAAGGGGGACCCTGCCTTCAAGGAGGACCCTCTCCCTTCCTCACTTCTGGCCTGATTTCCAGCACAGGCCTGGGCCACTGGCTGGGGACCAAAAAGGAGCGGGGTGAAAGAGAACCACAGGGCTGAGTCTGGCTCCCCTCCCCACTCCCCATGAGATATACTCACTTCAAAATAGACAGGCACACGAATGGTGTCCCCAACTCTGACCATCAGCGAGTCCCTTGTGCTGGAGTCCATGAGGAACTTGGGACGGACTGGAACACACGAGATGGCTCGTCACCTCCCTCCACACTTGGGTCCCAGCCCCAGGTCTCCAACAAGGCAGAGCTGGAGGGGGATGTCTGGGCCAGACTAATGGATGCAGAGATCCATGCAGGGGGTGGGAGAGGGGCTCTGAAGGAACTGTAGAGGGAGCTGGGAGGAGAATTCTGGGGGGTGCGGGGCAGGGACCTGCAGGAGCTGGTGGGGAGATGCTAGCCAGGAAGGAATGGGAGCTGAGAAAGGAAAGCCATCAGGGAGAGGAGTAGGGTTAGGAGAACAGAGGACAGTGAAAAAGTCATCTAACTCTTGTTTTGCAGATGAAATAAACACTGATGGGAGGCAGGGAGTGACAGTCTTGAGCCCACATCCAGCTGGGGGCAGAGCCAGGACAAGATTCCAGGATTCTGGACTCCAGGTGCAGTGGGCCGTTCATTGTACTCGTCTCCCTAATTGTAACTGTGTCAACTAGGGCCTGTTGGGATGGCCCAGGGCCGCTGCTTCCAGCGATTAAACCCAAGGGAAAAGACAATCCACCTTTGGATAACAGGGAGCTGGGGTCTTCTACTCTGCACATGAACCGCGGGTGTTGAGCAGCACTTAGACCTTCTTAGGTCACGCTTGGGAAGCAGCAAAGAATCCCGGAGGGGGCCTGGACTCTGGAGTCAGAGTCACCTGGTTTAAATCCTGGCTCTGCCACATACCAGTGGCGTGACCCAGGGCAAAGCACCTTTGACCTCAGTTTTTCCTTATCTGTAAATTGGGGGTAAAAACATTAACCCTGTAGGATTTTTATGAGTTGTCATGAGAAAACAGTTCTGAATGGACCTGCCTAGTCCTGTGCCTGGCTTCTAACAGGTGCTTGATAAAAGACACGTCATTACACCAGGGAAGGGGATCCTGGCTCAGCAAGTACATGGCTGCTGCTCAGAGGTCTCTCTCGGGAAGGGCCAGCAGGAAGGGAAGGCGATGGCACTCACCGGCAACAGGCATGACTTGCACTAACGTGTCCAGGGCGGTGGGCTGGCCACGGCCCCCGTCGTTAACTGCTGTCACTCTCACGAAGTAGCTCTCTTGGGGCCGAAGCCCTTTGGCTGTGAAGGTGGTGACTGGCACGGTGCCCTCGTGGCAGGGGCTCCACTGCAGACTGTCTGAGCCCCGCAGCTCCACCACGTATCCCTGGGCTCTATCCCCATCCTGCGCGTCCGGCTGGGCCCAGCTCAGGGTGATGCTGGTGTGCGATGTGTCTATGACTTGGAGGTCCCGCACGGGCCCAGGGGGTCCTGGCCAGGCACCGTGGGAAGGTCAGGAATGGCATCACCCTCTCTGGAGGGAGGCCACTCAGTGGGGATATTCACTAGTTTTCCCGTGGGGGGCTGGGAGTCTCTTCACCCACCTGTTCACCCACGTCCCCTAACTCCCATTCTGTAATTCCTGAAATCTGGTATCTCAGCTGATGACTTCCTGGGCTCCAAGATCCCAGAAGCCTAGAATTCTATATCTTTTGATTCTGAGCTCTAAATTAGTCGAGACTGCCCTTTGGGCACTCAGTCCATATTTATTCTTCTCCTGTTAAGTGGGAAGGAGAATAACACAGGGCCTACCTACCCACAGGGGCTTTGGAACAAAGGTGTGATGTGTGTGAGGGGGGGAGCCTTAAAGACGCTGGTTTCTAGATCCCATCCCCAGAGACGTGGATTTCATTGGTCTGGGGTACAGCCCGGACAGTAGGAGTTTCAAGAGCTGCCCAGGTGTTTCTAAATCTGGGCGAGGATGGTGTTTCTCAAACTTTAATTTGTTCATAAACCACCGGGGGATTTGGTTAAGACTACAGATCCTAATACAGAAGGCCTGGTGAGGCCTGAGATTCTGCATTCCTAACAAGCCCCCGTAATGCTGCCGGCCCAAGGCTCATGCTCGGGAGCAAGGGCCTCGGAACGGTCGTGATTGGGACGGCTACTATAGGAAGGATACTGCTTATGCTACTTGTGGTCTCCACTCCCTATCAGTGATGAGAGAGAGAGAGAGAGATTGATAAACTAGGATGGGGTTGGTCTACTTGCAAGGAAAAAAATGCATGTGTCTGCTTTCCCCTCCCCATCCCATATTCTGCCCTTTCTAGGACAAAAACTTAGACGCCACTCGAGCCATTAAACTTGTACCATATTCTATTTTTGCTGGATTGATTCCAACAGCCCGGACACCTACAGTGTGCCAGGCCCTGTAGGGATACAAAGGTGCTCTCGAGGTGACCATGTGGCCAATTCAGCGAGTGCCAGAAACGTGCTGCTGCCCTGTGGCTTGTCATTAGCAGGCTCACAGGGCTCACGAGATAAGAGGCTCCTCAGAGACATACAGAGCCTTTTCCAAGCCGTATGCTTGGAATGAGATTTTTGATGGGTGGTTTGTGGAAAAGGTATTCTCTCCTCCAATTTGGGAGATTTGGCTCAAAGTAGGACAGGTCCCTTCCCTGTAGGGCCTAGAAATATCATAGGCCAGGTGTTAGAAGCATCTTTGATCACAGAACTTTTTGGCTGTTTGTGTTGTTCTCAACATATCTATTGACATCTCTCTGTGGCTTGATGTCTGAAATCCCAGATAAGGAAATGCTGTTCTAGACCAGAAGTGGAGGCTTCTTCTTTATTTCCCTAGTTCCTGGCACAATGTTAGCCATTGTGACGGAGGTGATGAGCGAGGATCTGCTGGGTAGTCAGTGGTGAGCTTCCACGGCGACCTCCCACCTGCCCCACGGCGATGACAAGCCCTCACTGGGGTGGGCGGACGGTTATAGGATAGGAGCAGGTGGGCCAGCTCGAGGACTGACCTGCCCAAAGGCTGAGGAGCGAGGAAAGCGTTCCCAGGAAGGGGTTCTTCTGATCCCTACTGCCTGGCCTCTGGGCCTGTTTGATCTTAATTCCCCAAGGTCCCTAAAATATGCCTTTCCCCAGCGGCCTTTCGACCCCTGTCTTCCAGCCTTCCTGACCATGTCCTTCAGGACAGGCTCTGACCTTCCTACAGCCCATGTCCTGTCCCATGGGCTCTAGAACTATCCCCTGCTCATCACCACTGCCACCCCCAGCCTGGGTTAGTGCTCTACTTACTCATGGGGTCCCGAGCAAAGACGGCATCCGATGGGGGCCCAGGCTCTCCGGGGCCAGAGGGAGACACAGCGGTGACCCGAAACTCATACTGACAGCCCTGCCGCACGTCCACCACGGTCCACCTCCTCTCTGTGAAAAGCCCATCCCACGTTCATTCCCCGGGACAGGACCAGGTGATGGGCACACGATGGCCTGGTGCCTCCAAGCTCTGGAAAACACCAAGCCTAGGGCCCCAACACATTCCTCCTCTCCAGCCAGCCAGCTAGGGGTGACTCGCTGTCTCCAAAGAGCACTGCCCAGGGTGTGAGAGGCCCCAATCCCTGTCTGGTTCTGCCACTAACTTGCTGAGTGGTTTTGCACAAGTGCCTTCATCTCTGGTTCTCTCTGCCTTATGGACTTCTAAATGTTGTTATAAATCTATATAGATTTATAGATCTGACAGAATGACTAGATAGTGAAGTTGGGAGAATGACCTTAGTTCACTACCCTCTTTCCAGAGATGAGGATCCTGAGGTCCTAAGTGGCACAGCCCTGGCTAGAAACCTGGTCTCCTGACAACCTGCTGAGGGCTTGGAACCTGTTCTTTCTCCTGCAAATGTTGGCTTGGACGTTTCTGAGTTCTTTCTGATCTCCGAAAGCACTTTCCTGGAAACTGTAGGGAAGGTAGTAGGACAGGGGCCACGTCTCCTCATCTAATGGATGAGAAAGGTAAGATCCAGAGAGAAGAGTGCATTGCCTGAGGTCAAGGCCAGAAGGAGAGGGGCCAGGGCTAACAGCTGCATCTCTGGCTTCCATCCTGAGACTTCTGTTAAACCAGGGTTTCCTAACCTTGGCACTGTTGGCATTTGTGGCCAGCTGATTCTTTGTTTGAGGACATGGGGACAGGACGGGGGCATGGCCTTGTAAACTGCAGGCTGTTTAACAGCGTCTCTGGCCTCTTCACACTTGATTGCTACCCCCACCTTCCCGCACTTCAGTTATGACAACCCAAAATGGCCAGACAACTGTCAACTGTCCCCTGGGCGTGAAACCACCCCAAGTGAGACGCACTGTAGGAAGGGATCTGGCAAGAAGGTGCCGCTGCACCCTGGAGCCAGGAGGTCATCTAGGGACGCTTTGGGGGCCAGGGTGATGTGAATCGTCCATTCAGGCCCACTCACCAGGCACGGGCTGGACATTCACTGCCATCCAGGTGTTGCTTCCCTTCTTGCGCTTCTCGATCAGGTAGCCCAGGATGTGGGCACTGCCAGGGCCCCGGGGCGCTGTCCACGTCAGTGTGATGCCCTGGCTGGAGGCCGACTGGATGGTTGGGCTTGAAGGGGGCCCAGGGAGAGCTGGAGGAGCGAGAAGGGGCAGGTCAGCCAGAGGCCGAGGCAAGGTGCCAGCTCACAGTAAGGTCCTAGGGGACAGGGAGTGGGGCATCTGGGAGTGGGCCACGTTCTGTTCTTTCCTAGGGAGTGTCAGGGGGGCTGAGCTCTGGCTGTGGCCTAGGAGCCTAGACGCAGCCCTGAGGCCCCTCAGCCTCAAGTCCCCGGAGGGAGGGCATGTGATGGATGATGGTGCTTGCCCCCCCACCAGGTTCCTGAGAAAGTGGGCTCTGCTTGTCCACCCCTACTCCCAGAGAGCCACGGCTGGGAGAAGACCCCATAAACCTCGTTTCCTGATTGCCTGCCAAATCCCAAATGAAGATGAGGTAAGGAGTCTCCACAGTGCTCTGCAAGGGCCCCAAGACCCCCCCAACACCCGCCCGAGTCGCTCAGAGTCTGGGGCAGTCCCACCCACCCTCTGGGCATGGTGGAGAGCCAGGGAACACTGGGGCCCCGTCCATCCTCTTACCCTCGGGAGCCACCAGCACCTCCGTGGACTCCAAGGCCTCCCCGGCCCCCTCAGAGGTCACAGCCTGCACTCGGAACGTGTATTTCTTGCCCTGCTCCACGTCGGCGTCGGTGAAGGTGGTGCTGTCTACAGGGGCCTGGCCCGCCCTCAGCCACGCGCTCCGGCCAGCTTGCTGCCTCTCCACCACGTAATGCTCCACGGCCCGGCCCCCGTCGTCCTTTGGGGGCCGCCAGCGGAGGCAGACCCCAGCCCCCTGGCGATTCTGTACCTCCAGGGGACCTTGTGGGGCCTGGGGCTTGTCTGCGGTCCCACGGAGAGGAGCAGGAAAAGAAGGGGGGGTCAAAGGAGCTGGAGGGGAGCGGTGCTAGACCTCCCCCCTCATCAGCGGACAAGCCTGCGGTGGGGTAGAGTACCCAGAGAGCCTTGGGCGTTACCTGGAAGTGTCCCTGGTCTCCACCCCCCAACTCACACATACACCCACAGAGGTGACTCGAAGGCACCACTGTGGGCGGTAGAGGCACCTGCTCAGCCCTCTGGCCACAGGCAGTCCTAACTTGCTGGCACTGTTCAAGGCTGGGGGCCACCCCCCCACCCCAGCGATCCCCCTGGGCCCAGTGCCTTAGCTCCCAGAGAAGCCCAACCAGAGGGAGCCCAGCCCTGTCTTCCTAACCAGTCTGAGGAGGGGAGAGAGGACACAGTGAAGCAGGTGTGGATCTTAAACAGCATGCAAATGAGGATTGGAGCAGGGGGGCACACTCTGGGCCTGCTCCTGCCGGCAGGGAGGACCCAGAACCCCGGGACCCTTAGGCCTTGGCTGGGGGGAAGGCTGGGGCTGGCACCTATAACTTGCAGGGTGAGCTCGGCCTGCACAGAGCCTCCCTCGCTCTTCAGTGTCACGCTATACCGGCCACCGTCCTTCCTGCCAGCGCTAGGGAGGCACAGCCGAGTGAAGTCATCCCCCAGGGCCACCTGGACCCCGTGGCGGCTGCTGCTGCCCACTTCGGCCCCGTCCTTTCTCCAGACAGCCTGGACTGGGAGGTGGCTCTTGAAAGGGATCTTCACTGTCACCGGCTTCCCAGCCTTGACCACCAGTGGCTTTCTCAGTTTCTCTGCGACATCAGGAGCGATGACAGGGCGATCTAGGGATATAACAGGGTCAGAGAGTCCAAGGCAGCCAGGGCACTGTGCACCGGGGGAATGGGGAAAAAAGGACCTGGAGAAGGAAGTGTAGGCTGAGAGTAAAGACCACCCCCCGTGAGGACAACCGAGGGGATGGAGGGGCTTCATCTGCAGCAGGAGGGAACAGGGCTTGACCTCCTCAAGGACTTCCTGACAAAGAACAGGGAGGATACAGTTGGCTTTTTAAAATCACCTTCTCGGACTGCGGATGAGATTAGGCACTGGCTGCAGACTAGCCACACACACAGGTGTTTGGAGGTGGCACATACCACCTGGCGCACAGAGACTGCTGAGCAGGGAAGGGAAGGGCTGAGCCTCACCGTGGACGCTCAGCGTGGCCTCGCTCCGCTGGTGGCCGGCTACGCAGGTGTACCTCCCAGCCTGAGTCCCCTGCACACGGTCAATGAGGAGCCTGTGCACGAGGCCATCTTGCTCAAAGACGACTCCATCCCGGGCGCTGAGCTGCAAACAAGGGCCGCGGAGGAGCCCGTCATCCCCACCCCTGTCCAGCTCCTCCTGGCGGGGGGAAGCAGGGCCCCCTACGAATGCAAGGTAGGAACTGTAATCACAGCAACGTCGATGGAACGCTTGTGATGCACCAGGCGTGTGCTAGTACTCTCCATACTTAGTACCTCATTTAATGTTGCAACGACCTTATGGAGTCAGTACTATTATTGGCCCATTTTATGTGTGAAACCAGAGGTAGGTGGCAGTGCTGGGATCTGAAGCCCCGGTCTAGCTGATGCCAAGGCCCATGCTCTGAACCACTGAGATGTCCATCCTCCTAAGAGGACAGGCGTGGCGGAGGACAGAAGGGCTGTGCAGAGGCAGGAGAAGGCCCATCTGGTTGGGCCGAGGTGGCGTTTGTACCATGCCTTGAAGGACAGTAGAATTCAACAGGCGCTGCGACAGGACCGGCATTTTGGATGAGGAAGAGGCATTTGGGAGAGGAAGGGGTGTGTCCAGGGGGGAGCGAAGAGAGTACACATCTACATAAAAACCCAGTTTTATTTTAAAAACACCAGTGCGCTGGCTTTAGGCTTCTCCCAGGGTAGGTGCTCTAGTGAAATGAAGAATAAAAAGTCTTGGGGCGCCTGGGTGGCTCAGTCTGTTAGGTGTCTGCCTTCGGCTCAGGTCATGATCCCAGAGTCCTGGGATCGAGCCCAACATCGGGCTCCCTGCTCAGCTGGGGAGTCTGTTTCTCCCTCTACCCCTCCCCCCGGCTTGTGCGTGCACGTGCTCTCTCTCTCTCTCTCTCTCATAAGTAAAATCTTAAAAAAAAGAATGAAAAATGTTTCTTGCAAAGCCCCTACCCTCTACTCCTTGTTGCTTCACTACTCCCCATCCACACCCCTCCCCCCTCCCTCCACCCATAAACTGGTCGGTAAAGCATGGGGGGCAGTACCTTGACTCCATCTTTAAACCAGGCAACAGGGCCCAGGTCGCGTGTGAGGGTACAGGAGAACACAGCAGCCTCTCCCTGCTGCACTTCCATGTCAGCCAGGCCCTGGGAGAAGTGGCCCCTGGGGCCTGGAGAGACACAGAAGGAGTCTGGGGGCTGGTCACCCAAGGATTTCCCCCAAGGCGCAGCCTCCCAGACCATGGCCTGAGCTCTGGGAGGGCACCATGTCCTGCCAACTGGGCTGAGCCCATGCCAGCAAAACCAAACCTTCCAATTTTCTCAGCAGGGTCTAGGCTAGTATAGGGGACCTGGGGTGCAAGGTGGTTGAAGGCCCCCCCCTTGAGTGACACAGATGAGAAGTCTGAGTAACCCACAGAGAATATTTCAACACCTCTAGTTTTTTGGACATAGGGTGTTAAGACAGAGACCCAGAGACCTCTGAGACCCTCAGGGCTTGGAGCCCACCTGCACGAGGAAGGAGAGGTTGGTTTCTGGGTGGGAAGAGATCCCTGAAAATGGGGGGAACTGGCAGGGCAAACTCCTGGAGCTGGAGGCAGAATTGAGACCGACACAGTCATCCCTGTCCCCCTAGGCACTACCCCACTGGAGCCATTCCCCTGAGAAACACCTACCTTGGGTCTCCCTGGGGAAGCCGCCAGTGCCAGGCTTGTATCTGGATCTGGGACTCTGGGAGGCATCTCTCCCCTGGCCATAGATGTCCGATCTGCCCTCCAGGTCACCTCTCCTGCTGCCAAGATGACTCAGGGGCTCCCAGCTCTGGTCTTCGTGCAGAGTCACCCCTCGGCTCTCTCTGTCCTCTCCTCCCAGTGGCTGCCCAGAACCTCTGGCCTCTTCTGCTCCCCTTCTCTTTGCTGTTCCAGCCTCCACCCCTGACTGTCTTTGAGACCTGCTCCTGAGCTGGCCAGGCCTTCTCTCTGACCCTCCAGACTCTTCTGCTCCCCATCCCTCATACTCCTTTAGGGCCCCTGGACCTTGGGCTTTGTCATTCTCAGCCCCCAGGGACCCCTGATAGCCCAGGGACCCTCTTTCTCCTCTTTGTCCTTTGTCTAGCTGAAAGCCCAGGCCCTGGATGCCCCCTGATCTCTCCATAGAGTCTTTTCTGCCCAAGGTGTCATCTAGATGATTCCAGGTTCCCCGAGGCCCTAAATCCCCAGGTTTTGGGGTAAGGCCATTCTCCCTATCAGTGAAATTCCCCTTATCCAGGATGCCTGAGTCTCCCGAGCCAGTAGACCTTCCCCATCCAGGACCTGAACCTTTGCTCTCCAGGAACCATGGGTCTTGACACCCACCAGCCCCTTCTTGGCCTGGAGCACCCTTCCTGCCCCTGAAGCCCTCTGGCCCTTCATGGATCCCCCTGAAAGTGGCATCTTTCTCTTGCAGAGATCTAGAAGTTCTGGAGCCTGGGGACTGATTCTCAACACCTATGCTGCCTTGGCCAAACCCCTCGTCTTCCCTGCCTGAGACCCCAGTGTGGCTTACCCCTCCTCCATCCGCAGAACCTGACATTGATTTACCCCTTTCCCCAGGCATCCCGCCGCTGTCCAGAACCTGGCCTGTGCCCACCGAGCTCCCGCATGTCGCTCCCACCCTTCTGCCTCCGAGCAGTGAGTCCCCACCTGCCTGAGGTGCCAGTCCCCCCAGGCCAGCTGCTCTACTCCTGTCTGCTGTCCCAGGCCCTGCTTTCCAGAAGTCCTGCTCATGTCCAGGCTCCTGAGCAACTGCCCCTGCCCTGGTCTCACCCTCCACTGTCCCTCGACCATCAAGAAACCCAGAAGCCTTCATACCCCCTGCTTGGCCTACAGACCTGCCCTCCCTACTGGGAGCCTCTCTGTCCCCAGAAGATCCTGGGATCCCAGCAGCATCTTGCCACTCTCTGACACCTGATTTTCCCATAGAGCCAACAGCTCCTAGTGCCTCAGGAACCCCTGAGGTTCCAGAGGCCCTGAGACCATTCTTGGAGCCCTGGCTGTCTGAAAGAATCTGTGGACCTCCTTGAATCCCCTGCCTCTCTGGGTCCCAGGGGCCATGCCCGCACACGGTGCCATCTGCAGTGCCCGGCATTCCAGCTGTCCTAGAGCCCATTCCAGGACCTGCCCCTTTCACAGATCCCTTTCCTCTGCCCCTCTCTGAACCATCCTTGGAGCTTGTGCCACCATCAGACCCCTCTGATGCCATCCAATATTGTGACCCATGCTCGGTGGCTTCCTGGCTGCGGGGTCCACCTCCAAAACCCGCTCCAGCCTGAGTGCCTGATCTTCTGAACGTCCCTGAACCGTCTCTGTAGCCTGCTTCACCTTCTGACCCTATTTCTCCCGATCCTCCGGAGCCTTCCCTATAATCTGCCTCACTTCCGGTCCCCAGTTCCCAAGCAGCCCCCAAACCATCCTTATAGCCTGCTTCACCCCCCATCCCCATTCTCCCATAACCCCCCAAACCATCCTTATAACCTGCTTCACCCCCTGACCCAATTCTCTCAGAATCCCCCAAGCCATCCCCACAAACTGCCTCACCTTCTGATCCAATTCTCCCAGAACCTCCCACACCATCCTTATAACCTCCCTCACCCCCTGCCCCCATTCTCCCAGAACCCCCTAAGCCATCCTTATAACCTGCTACACCCCCTGAGCTAATTCTCCCAGGACTTCCTAAGCCATCCCTATAATCTGTCCCATCCCCTGACTCCATTTTCCCAGAATCCCCTAAGCCATCCCCATAAACTGTCTCACCCCCCATCCCTATTCCCCTAGGACCCCTCAAGCCATCCTTATAACCTACCTTACCCCCTGACCCAATTCTCCCAGGATCCCCCAAGCCATCCCCATAAACTGCCTCACCCCCAATCCCCACTCTCCCAGAACCCCCCAAACCATCCTTATAACCTGCCTCACCCCCTGACCCAATTCTCCCAGGACCTCGTAAGCCATCTCTATAACCTTCCCCACCCCCTGACCCCATTTTCCCAGAACCTCCTAAACCATCCCCATAACCTGTCGAACCCCCGATCCCTATTCCCCCAGAACCCCCCAAGCCATCCTTATAACCTACCTTATCCCCTGACCCAATTCTCCCAGAATCCCCAAAGCCATCCCCATAACCTGCCTCACCCCCCATCCCCATTCTTACAGAACCCTCCAAACCATCCTTATAACCTGCTTCACCCCCTGACCCAATTCTCCCAGGACCTCCTAAGCCATCCCTATAACCTGTCCCACCCCCTGTCCCCATTTTCCCAGAATCCCCTAAGCCATCCCCATAACCTGCTTCACCCCCAATCCCCACTCTCCCAGAACCCTCCAAACCATCCTTATAACCTGCTTCACCCCCTGACCCAATTCTCCCAGAATCCCCAAAGCCATCCCCATAACCTGCCTCACCCCCCATCCCCATTCTTACAGAACCCTCCACACCATCCTTATAACCTGCTTCACCCCCTGACCCAATTCTCCCAGAATCCCCAAAGCCATCCCCATAACCTGCCTCACCCCCCATCCCCACTCTCCCAGAACCCTCCAAACCATCCTTATAACCTGCTTCACCCCCTGACCCAATTCTCCCAGGACCTCCGAAGCCATCCTTATAACCTGTCCCACTCCCTGGCCCCATTTTCCCAGAATCCCCTAAGCCATCCCCATAACCTGCCTCACCCCCCATCCCCATTCTTACAGAACCCTCCAAACCATCCTTATAACCTGCTTCACCCCCTGACCCAATTCTCCCAGGACCTCCGAAGCCATCCTTATAACCTGTCCCACTCCCTGGCCCCATTTTCCCAGAATCCCCTAAGCCATCCCCATAACCTGCTTCACCCCCAATCCCCACTCTCCCAGAACCCTCCAAACCATCCTTATAACCTGCTTCACCCCCTGACCCAATTCTCCCAGGACCTCCGAAGCCATCCCTATAACCTGTCCCACCCCCTGTCCCCATTTTCCCAGAACCTCCTAAACCATCCCCATAACCTATCTCACCCCCGATCCCTATTCCCTCAGAACCCCCCAAGCCATCCTTATAACCTGCCTCACCCCCTGACCCAATTCTCCCAGGACCTCCTAAGCCATCCCTATAACCTGTCCCACCCCCTGGCCCCATTTTCCCAGAATCCCCTAAGCCATCCCCATAACCTGCTTCAACCCCAATCCCCACTCTCCCAGAACCCCCCAAACCATCCTTATAACCTGCCTCACCCCCTGACCCAATTCTCCCAGGAACTCGTAAGCCATCCCTATAACCTTCCCCACCCCCTGTCCCCATTTTCCCAGAATCCCCTAAGCCATCCCCATAACCTGCCTCACCCCCTGACCCAATTCTCCCAGGACCTCCTAAGCCATCCCTATAACCTTCCCCAACCCCTGGCCCCATTTTCCCAGAAACTCCTAAGCCATCCCCATAACCTGCTTCACCCCCCATCCCCATTCTCCCAGAACCCTCCAAGCCATCCTTATAACCTGCCTCACCCCCTGACCCAATTCTCCCAGGAACTCGTAAGCCATCCCTATAACCTTCCCCACCCCCTGTCCCCATTTTCCCAGAATCCCCTAAGCCATCCCCATAACCTGCTTCACCCCCCATCCCCATTCTCCCAGAACCCCCCAAACCATCCTTATAACCTGCCTCACCCCCTGACCCAATTCTCCTAGGACCTCCTAAGCCATCCCTATAACCTTCCCTACCCCCTGGCCCCATTTTCCCAGAATCCCCTAAGCCATCCCCATAACCTGACTCACCCCCCATCCCCATTCTCCCAGAACCCCCCAAACCATCCTTATAACCTGCCTCACCCCCTGACCCAATTCTCCCAGGACCTCCTAAGCCATCCCTATAACCTTCCCCACCCCCTGACCCCATTTTCCCAGAAACTCCTAAGCCATCGCCATAACCTGCTTCACCCCCCATCCCCATTCTCCCAGAACCCTCCAAGCCATCTTTATAACCTGCTTCACCCCCCATCCCCATTCTCCCAGACCCCTCCAAGCCATCTTTATAACCTGCTTCACCCCCTGTGCTAATTCTCCCAGGACCTCCTAAGCCATCCCCATAACCTGCTTCCCCCCCTATCCCCATTCTCCCAGAACCCCCCAAACCATCCTTATAACCTGCCTCACCCCCTGACCCAATTCTCCCAGGACCTCGTAAACCACCCCTGTAACCTTCCCCACCCCCTGATCCCATTTTCCCAGAAACTCCTAAGCCATCCCCATAACCTGCTTCACCCCCAATCCCCATTCTCCAAGAACCCTCCAAGCCATCTTTATAATCTGCTTCACCCCCTGAGCTAATTCTCCCAGGACCTCCTAAGCCATCCCTATAACCTTCCCCACCCCCTGGCCCCATTATCCCAGAATCCCCTAAGCCATCCCCATAACCTGCTTCAACCCCAATCCCCATTCTCCCAGAACCCTCCAAACCATCCTTATAACCTGCCTCACCCCTTGACCCAATTCTCCCAGGACCTCCTAAGCCATCCCTATAACCTGCCCCACCCCCTAGCCCCATTTTCCCAGAATCCCCTAAGTCAACCCCATAACCTGCCTCACCCCCAATCCCCATTCTCCCAGAACCCCCCAAACCATCCTTATAACCTGCTTTGCCCCCTGACCCAATTCTTCCAGGACCTCCTAAGCCATCCTTATAACCTGCCCCACCACCTGGCCCCATTTTCCCGGAATCCCCTAAGCCATCCCCATAACCTGTCTCACCCCCCATCCCTATTCCCCCAGAAACCCCCAAGCCATCCTTATAACCTACCTTACCCCCTGACCCCATTTTCCCAGAATCCCCTAAGCCATCTCCATAAACTGCCTCACCCCCCATCCCCATTCTTCCAGAACCCCCCAGTTCCTCCTTATAACCTTCTTCACCCCCTGAGCCAATTCTCCTAGGACCTCCTAAGCCATCCCTATAACCTGTCCCACCCCCTGACCCTAATTTCCCAGAACCTCCTAAGCCATCCCCATAACCTGCTTCACCCTCCATCCCCATGCTCCCAGAATCCCCCAAAGCATCCTTGTAACCTGCCTCACCCCCTAACCCAATTCTCCCAGGAACTCCTAAGCCATCCCTATAACCTGCCTCACCCCCTGACCCCATTTTCCCAGAATCCCCTAAGCCATCCCCATAACCTGCCTCACCCTCTATCCCCATTCTCCCAGAACCCCCCAAGCCATCTTTATAACCTACCTCACCCCTTAATCCAGTTCTCTCAGAACCCCCTAAGCCATCCCCATAACCTGCTTCACCCTCCATCCCCATGCTCCCAGAATCCCCCAAAGCATCCTTGTAACCTGCCTCACCCCCTGACCCAATTCTCCCAGGACCTCCTAAGCCATCCCCATAACCTCCCTCACCCCCTGACCCAATTCTCCCAGGACCTCCTAAGCCTTCCCCATAACCTGTCCCACCCCCTGACTCCATTTTCCCAGAACCTCCTAAGCCATTTTCATAACCTGTCTCACCCCCCATCCCCATTTTCCCAGAACCCCCCAGTCCACCCTTATAACCTGCTTCACTCCCTGCACCAATACTCCCAGAATCCCCCAAGCCATCCCCATAACCTGCCTCACCCCCAATCCTCATTCTCCCAGAATCCCCCAAGCCATCCTTATAACCTGCCTCACTCCCTGACCCAATTCTCCCAGGACCTCCTAAGCCATCCCTATAACCTGTCCCACCCCCTGATCCAATTCTCCCAGGACCTCCTAAGCCAGCCCTATAACCTGCCTCAGCCCCTGACCCCATTTTCCCAGAACCCCCCAAGCCATCCTCATAACCTTCCTCACCCCCCATCCCCATTCTCCCAGAACCCTCCAAACCATCCTTATAACCTGCTTCACCCCCTGACTCAATTCTCCCAGGACCTCCTAAGCCATCCCTATAACCTGCCCCACGCCCTGACCCCATTTTCCTGGAACCTCCCAAACCATCCCCATAACCTGTCTCACCCCCCATCTCCATTCTCCCAGAACCCTCCAAACCATCCCCATAACCTATCTCACCCCTTGACCCAATTCTCCCAGATTCTCCCAAGCCATCCCCATAACCTCTCTTACCCCCCATCCCCATTCTCCCAGAACCCCCCAAGTCATCCTTATAACCTGCCTCACCCCCTGACCTGGTTCTCCCAGAACCCCCTAAATCATCCCTATGATCTGCCTCACCCAATGAACCCATTCCCTCAGGAGTCCCCAAACCTTTCCTATAGTCTGCCTCATCTACAGACCCCATTCCCCCAGAAACCCTGACACCATCCTTATAACCTGCCTCATCCCCTGGCCCCATCCCCCCAGACCCAAGACCCTTTGATCTTCCTCTATAAGCTGTTCTGCTTCCAATTTGCTGAGACCCTTGAATTCCTGATCCTCCCCCATGACCAGGCATGCCACCAGACCCATAAGCCCGTTGGCTCTCAGAACTGGCCCCAGCTCCAGAGGCCCTAACACCAAGGTCCCTGGTGCCAACCCCATCATTCACTTTGTCTCCTGCCTTCAGCTCCATGGTTCCTGCTTCCCCTGAACCACCTTCACGGCCTCCTTCTCCAAAGGCCCCCAGAGCCCCTGAGGCTCTGAAGTCCCCATAGTCTCCAGTCTGATCCCAAGGCCTTATTCTTCCAGAGACCCCTGGTTCTGCTTCTACATGTCCCTCCCCAACAGCTGCCATGGTTTCAGAGGCCCCAAGGCCCCCTCTACCCACAGACCCCACTGTCCCAGGACGCCCTAGGCCACCGCTGGAATGATGCCTTCCCCCAGGGCCAGTATCTCCCCAGGCTTTGGATGCATCCTTGGCCCCTGGAGGCACCCTGGCTTCATCCATGGGTCCTCTATCAGGGCTACCTGAGCCACCCTCGAGATTAGCAAGTTTCCCAGAACCCCTTATTGCAGGACCATAACTATCTTTGTTTTCAGACCACATTCCCCCAGGCACCCCTGAGCCATGCCTATAACCACCCCCTTCCTCAGACTCTGTTCCCCCAGGTGCCCCAGAGGCAACTTTGCCACCAGTGCCATAACCAGATCCCATTTCTCCTGACACTGCTGAGCCGTCGCCATAGCCAGCCCCATTCTCAGGACCTAGTCTTCTCGCATAGCCTATGCCATCGCCATACCTAGATGCCATTCTCCCTGGACCTCCTAAGCCATCCTGGTAGCCTGTCTCACCTGTGGGTCCTTTTCCTCTGGAGTTCCATGACCCACTCCAGAAATCTGGTTCAGAACCTGTTGCCCCTGGACCTCTTAATCCATCAGTGTCTCCTAGTGTCCCTCCAGACTCCTGAGCACCCAGGCTTGGAGACCCAGTTAGCCTGTGGCTTCTGGTATACACCCCCTGACCAGACCCCATCAGTCTAGCACACTGGGTACCACCCACACCACCTTCCCCTTCACCAGACCCCAACATTCCAGGCCTGTGGTGGGTCCTGGTTTGGCTGAGGCTGGACCCTGTGTCATCCCAAGGACCTGTGCTCTCAGACTCTACTCTGCCAGCACCCTCTGCTTCCCACTGACCTTCTGGCCAGCCTTGGGAATACTGGAAGCTTCCAGAGCCATACCCTGCCTCACCCAAGTCTCCAGCTGTCTCCTGGCCCTCCCTTCTCCTGGGCCCCTGTAGGCCCCTCTCCCAGCCCCTGGGAACTCCTGGGCCTGCAGGGCTGGTTTTGTAGCCCTTTCTCCCACCCACAGACTTCCCTGGGCCTTGATCAGCTGTCTGTAGTGACCCCTCAGCTTTGGCCTCAGGCCCCCCTCGTCCCAGGAGGAACTTTCTGCTACCAGGTATTGATGGTTCCTGGGCGTTCTCTCCTATAGATATCTGCCCTCGAGACTCCTCTGACCCCCAGTAGCCCCCTGCTTCCCCATCATCAGCATCTCTGCCTCCCTGAAAGCCCCAGGACTCAGGGCCTATGCCTGTCTTGGAGCCTCTTTTTCCAGGATACTCCTGGGCCCCAGGACCACCTGCCCCACTGCTGTCTCCAGCTTCCCCCAGGCCAGTCCCCCTGCCCCACACTGCCCTTGTGGCTCCTCTCTGTCTTTCCCTGCTCAGATCACCCTCTCCCTCCATCTCAGCTAGGCTTTCCCCCTGCAAAATCATCTCCATCACTCCCTCTTCTGACCAAGAGCCCACAGGACCAGACTGGGATCCCTTCAGGGCTGTCTTTCCTCTCCCAGGTCCTAAATGAGCACTGAAGGGTTCTTCCTGGCTATCCCTGTCCAGGGGACTCCCATGGTCCTCTCTGTACTCCTTTCCTTCCCCACTGCTCCCCAGTCCTCCCGCCTGAGGGTACCTGGATTCAGCCTCCCAGCCTCCTGATATCCTACCGCATCTGTCTGCATCACTGTCTCTGCCATGATCTTGCTGTTGACCTTCCATGAGACCCAAACCTGATTCTAGGCCCTCTCCCTGTACATAGGGGCTCCCTGGAAGGCTTCTGACCCAGCCTCCCTCTCTGTGGAGCTGATTTTCCCCAAGGGGAATAACCATGCCTCCCTCTGCTTCCAGAAAGCCCTTTCCTGCCCGCCCAGGGCCCCAGGCTGAGCCAGCTGCCCCATCACTCCCTATCAGGGAGTAGCCATGACCACCAAGGCCACCTGTCTCTAGACCAGCTATGAGCTGTAGCCCGGAAGCAGGCCTGGCCCCATTGAGGGAGCCCTCCAGGGGGCCCTGCTCTCTGGGTTCCCCTCCCTTGCCGGTGATGCTCCTGGAATCTTCTGCTTTTGAGGTCTGGGCTCCTTGGGCTTGCAGCTGACGGTCAGCACTTGTGGTCAGAATGCTTTTATCCTTCCCTGCTTTGGTGAGAGGTCAATGCCCCCATTGAGAGACAAAAGAAAAGACCTGTTAAGTCAGGCCAAGGCACCTGTCGGGCCCCAATTTCTTTGCCTGACCCTCAGTTTCCCCAGTAGAGAAAACGTTGACCATCTCAGAAGGAAGCCAGGGTGTACCAGCTCACTGATAGATGAATCCTATCACCACCTCCCCCAGCCCTGTACCCACAGCCCACCCTGCCCTGCTATGTGGTTCATGAGGAGTTTTGGAGAAAATACATAACCTAAAACTCCCCTGCTTATCAAACTGCCATGAACAGCTGCATGATTTTTAAAAGATCTATTTGCTCACCATCTGCCTTACAAATGCCCACTTGACAGTGTCCTGAGATCACCTTGAACCCAAATCCATAGGGGAATTTAAGGGTATTCTCTGGCCTGACCCAGGTTCTCATCCATACTGAATCTGAGCCAAGCCCTGGCCAGGACCCTCAGGCCATCTTGAATCTGTGCCCCCAGAGATACTTCCAGAGGACCATGGAACACACACAGCTGAGAAGGACCGGGCTGGCTGGAAAGGCCCAGCATTGCAGTGGGTCAGAAATAGATCTCAGGGGCCTTCCTCATTCTTGGAGAAAGAAGGAATACTCAAGAGCAAATGGCTGACCAAGGGAAGCCCCCGCTCCTGGCCTTTCTCGTGCCCTTCTCAGCCCCCCGTCTTGCCTTGGTAGAGGCAGGGAAAGATAGAGGTATGAGCCACTCACCT
Source organism: Ursus maritimus (assembly GCF_017311325.1). Lineage (NCBI taxonomy): Eukaryota > Metazoa > Chordata > Mammalia > Carnivora > Ursidae > Ursus > Ursus maritimus. The sequence continues at coordinate 100,830,079 of NW_024424452.1, read as the reverse complement.
TCAACCACCAGCCAGGCAGTAGAGCCGTGGAACCCAGTGCCCAGTGAGTAGGGGCCCATGTCTGAGAAACGGACCCCCCTTACCACCAGCCGGTGGGTCAGCCCATCAGGGGACACAAACGCCTCATATTTGTTGCTGGGCTGGAGTGGCCGGTGCCGGAAATTCCAGGTGGCGTTGGGGCAGGGGTTGGAGAGAACACACTCGAAGACAGCATCACTCTGCTCTTCACAGTGCACCTCAGCTAGCGGGACCACCACTCGGGCGGGGATGGCTGTTGGGGAAGCAGGAGTGGGGGCGTCAGCGTGGCAGCGTGACACAGCGTGACCTGACGCAGCCAGGCCAGGAGCTCGGAAGCCCAGGTTCACACCAGCTCAGCCACAGACCCCCTGTGTCACCTGGGGCAGGTCCCCTCCTTACCCCAGGTGACAGTTGCCAACATAAAACGAGGAGTTTAAATGAGGTTATGAACAGTAGGACTGTTTCCAGCTCTGGAATTCTGTAATCCGAAATTCAGAGGTTATGTCTGGGGGTAAGATGGGTATGTGAAGAAAACTGATATGCTGACCGCCATGTTCTCTTATAAATCCTAGGACCACCGCCCAGATAGGTATTATTATTTCCTTTTCACAAGTAAGGAAACCCAGGCTTACCCAACTAAGAGGCAGCCCGGGCAGAATTTACACCCAGGTCTGGCTGACGCCAGAGCCCCTGCTCCTTCCCCCCTATGCCACGCCATTTCTCAGCTTTTCAAAGCCCTGTCCGGGCATACCAGGCCTGCTGGAGCTCTCATGCCCTCTTTCTTCCTCAACCTTGATTTAGAACCATGTTCTAGATGTTCTATCTGCCCAAAGCTTTCTTCTCCAGGCCTCTTCTCCTCCCAGGAGGCCTCCGGATCTGCTCCAGCAGGGGGTGGTGGTGATGCGTACACAGTTACTTGAGGGGATGGGACAGAATTTGATGAGAGAGGAAGGGGCAGTTCCCAGGTGGGGAGGGGGCATGGGAGGCAGAGAAGGAAGAGGTCTGTACAGGGCACAAGGACGCCTAACCTGGGTGGACCTTCTTGCTGGCGAGTGTGGGAGGTGAGAGTCTGCAGCAGAAAGGAGTGAGGCTGTGGAGAGAGCCTGTGAAATTAGCCTGGCTCTAATCGGGAGACAGACCCTCTACTGCAGAACGTCTGTGAGCAGGGTCATGGTGTGGACATGGCATGTCTGCGGCTGGAACTCAGGACAGCGCAGCTCAGCATCAAGAGAACACAGAGCTCGGACCAAGACTTTTGGAAAGCAGAGATCATTTCAGTTTAACCACCTGGGTGTGCATTCCTCTCCCTCACAGTCTTTGCAAGGCCGGGGGGGGGGGGCAT
>NW_024424452.1:100827840-100828709 GCF_017311325.1 Ursus maritimus | reverse complement strand
CACATTTATTACCCCCCCCCCCCGATCTCCTCCACTCCAACTTCCGCAGGGGAAGAGCACCCACCACTAGCATCCAGTTCCGTGGAGAAGATCTCTGCATCCTCGACCTTGACCTGGTAAATGCCGGCGTCCTCGGGCTGCAGGTCCCGGATCTGGAATTGGTAGCGCTTCCCCAGCTGCCGCAGACAGTGCTTGGTCTGGTTGTCAAAGCCGTAGGGGACCATTTCACCATCCTGAGTCCGAGAAAGGAAGAGGGAGGCTCAGGGCCTCAGCGGGTCCCCAGCACCTCCTGCTGCAACCCCACTCTGGCAGTTTTCTCCCACTGGCCCAGGCACCAGACAACATTCCAGCAACCACCGAGGGGATGGGGAGGGGGGCCGGGGAGGGGGTGGAGAGCAGGGCTCGGAGGCCTGGAGAACAGGGAGTGTGAGGTGAAGGAATACCACACTAGGAGGGTCCCTGACTCTGGCCGTGGAGTAAATAATCAAGTGCCACACAAGAGACACCTGAGAGTGGGAGACCTCAGCTCAGACTGAGTAGAGCAACTATCCAAGCAACGCCACGGAGTTGCCAGGGGGCAAGGAGGCAACACTGAGGGCCCTAGGGGCCCCAGCACAGTCATTCTCAGAGGGGAATGAGAGAGTACTGTCGGGTATCTTCAGGGCTCCACGACACCCAGCGATCCATGCACACGCCCCCTTTAACTAAAGCCTAGATAAATTTGCCCCTTGCCAGGTATTAACAACAGCTCGCCTTCAGCTGCCCACTGTGTACTAGGCACTGGGTTAGGTACTTGGGGCCTATCCGTGAAAAAAACAAAGATTTCTGCCCCCCACCCCCACCCCGGAGCTCAAATTCTAGGAAGGACA
>NW_024424452.1:100825476-100827830 GCF_017311325.1 Ursus maritimus | reverse complement strand
CCCCCCCCCCCGATCTCCTCCACTCCAACTTCCGCAGGGGAAGAGCACCCACCACTAGCATCCAGTTCCGTGGAGAAGATCTCTGCATCCTCGACCTTGACCTGGTAAATGCCGGCGTCCTCGGGCTGCAGGTCCCGGATCTGGAATTGGTAGCGCTTCCCCAGCTGCCGCAGACAGTGCTTGGTCTGGTTGTCAAAGCCGTAGGGGACCATTTCACCATCCTGAGTCCGAGAAAGGAAGAGGGAGGCTCAGGGCCTCAGCGGGTCCCCAGCACCTCCTGCTGCAACCCCACTCTGGCAGTTTTCTCCCACTGGCCCAGGCACCAGACAACATTCCAGCAACCACCGAGGGGATGGGGAGGGGGGCCGGGGAGGGGGTGGAGAGCAGGGCTCGGAGGCCTGGAGAACAGGGAGTGTGAGGTGAAGGAATACCACACTAGGAGGGTCCCTGACTCTGGCCGTGGAGTAAATAATCAAGTGCCACACAAGAGACACCTGAGAGTGGGAGACCTCAGCTCAGACTGAGTAGAGCAACTATCCAAGCAACGCCACGGAGTTGCCAGGGGGCAAGGAGGCAACACTGAGGGCCCTAGGGGCCCCAGCACAGTCATTCTCAGAGGGGAATGAGAGAGTACTGTCGGGTATCTTCAGGGCTCCACGACACCCAGCGATCCATGCACACGCCCCCTTTAACTAAAGCCTAGATAAATTTGCCCCTTGCCAGGTATTAACAACAGCTCGCCTTCAGCTGCCCACTGTGTACTAGGCACTGGGTTAGGTACTTGGGGCCTATCCGTGAAAAAAACAAAGATTTCTGCCCCCCACCCCCACCCCGGAGCTCAAATTCTAGGAAGGACACAGACAAATAACACATACCATAAGATAATATAATGTATATTAGAAAGAGATAGAATAAGGGAAAAAAGAAAAGAGAGAGGAGGATACGGATTCAGGGATGCGGGATGTGGCTGGGGGAACACAGCAGTGTCACACAGGGTGGTCAGGGGACGTCCGGCTGCGGGGGAGGGAAATAGCCGTGTGGATCCCGAGGGAAGACCGTGACAGGCAGCAGGATCAGCTAGAGCATAGAAATGGATGCAGGGGGGCAGGGGGGCCCTTTCTCAGAATCCTCTTTTTACCCCTGGTGCCCTGGCTGGAGAACCTGGTTGCTCAGTGAGAGGTAAGAGGAGTCTGAAATGTCTACACCAAAGTTTGACCTCCCTCCAATCAGGAGTTCCAGGGCATGCAGGACTCACCATCTGCGTACTCGACTTGCTCCCAGAGGGGCATCCATGGGACCCATAGTTCCATCCCCAGGACTAGCAGCATCCCTGCCAGCTCCCTCCCTCCTCAATGACTCCTCCAGCCTCACCTTATACAGGTAAATCTTGCTCCCGGCATACTTGAGATCCAGCTCCAGATCAAATGTGGCGACCCCCTCCTTGCTGACCCTGATGTGTCTCAAGTTGGAGACGGCGTTGAGGTACTAGGGAAGACAAATGCCCCAGGGGATCTCTCTGAGCTCTCTCTTCGGAGCACTACAGACCCTTGGACCCCAGCCCCCCACCATGTCCCACTCGAGCATGCATTTGCCCATTTTACAGGTGGGAAGAAATTTTCCAAGACGAGACATCAGGTCAGGCAGCAAAGTGAGAAGGGACCCCGGGTGTCAGGTGCTCTGAGAACATGGTAGGGCATTTCGGTTCATCTGCCATTCCAGCCAATAAAAATTAGTTGAGCACCTACTGTGGGCAAAGCCCTGTGTTAAGGTCAATGAGAAAGCTTGGAGGACAGAAAACTGAGTCCCAGGATGTTTGATGAGCCACTGTCGAGATGATAAAATACTATTTTCAGGATGGTGAAAACTAGTTGTTCTGCATTTCCAGAAGACAAACTAGACTAATGCTATAGTTAGGTTAGACCCAGGAAAGAACTTCCTATACAGTTTATAAGACACTGAGATAAGCAGACAACGGCGGAATGCCCTCCACTGGAAGCCTTTAAAAATAAGACAGGTATCCAAGGTCTGAGGAGGATGACAGCGGACAGGAAGCCCTTGCCAGGCGTCAGGAACTAGGCCAAGTGCTTGAAGTACCTTCTCTAGTTCATCCTCTCCCTGATCCTAAGGGGCAGGTACAACTATAACACACATTTTACACATAAGGAACCCAAGACATGGAGGCCCGAACTTTCCCAATGCTCCAGATTTTAGTATTTGAGCCAGATTTAAAAGCCAAAACGTTGCCTGGAGGCCTGGGTCCTTGGCCACACACGGCCCCGGGAGCTGGATGCGGGCCGCCCCGTGCTAGGCCCAGCTCCAGGTGGGGGCGCCCGCGAGGCACCGGGCCGCGGCCC
>NW_024424452.1:100792360-100825419 GCF_017311325.1 Ursus maritimus | reverse complement strand
CTAGGCCCAGCTCCAGGTGGGGGCGCCCGCGAGGCACCGGGCCGCGGCCCGCGAGGGTACCTGCGCCATCTTGTCCTCGCGCTCCTTCTGCATCTCCTTCAGCTTGCGCAGCATGCCGCGGTAGTCCACGATGCCGTACTTCAGGCAGATCCGCTCGTAGTCCTTGCGGTCGGCAGTCATCAGCAGCTGCCACACCTGCTCCATGTCCACCTTTTTCTTGGGAGGCGGGGCCCTGGGGAGCAGGGCGGGCAGGTCAGAGGCCAGGGGAGCCCAGCCGGAGCCCCAGGAGCTGGTCCCCTGGGCCTGGCACCCTGAGAGGCTGTGGGGAGCTGCTCTCTCTGCACTAGAAGAAAGGGACAGGGAGGCTGGGCTCTGGGACTGAGCACTGTTGGTACACGATGGACCCAGACATGGGCAGGGGCGGCCTTCCCCCCAAAGTGCAAACTTTCAGGGGAGAAACTCTGCTCCTAACACCTTGTGTTGTGGATTGCTGAGAAGGATGGGGGGTGCAGATTATTCTGTTACTGTAACACTTAAAAAAAAAAATCCTTGTTCTAGTGGAGCACCCCATTTCACAAACGAGTGAGTCAGGACCCAGAGAGGAGAGGTGATTCGTTCAAGGACATAGAGCTTCAAGGCAGCCGAACTCTCTTCCCTCCTCCCATTGGCTACCTGCAGTGTAGCTTCCTAGCCAGTGCAGGGAGAACTGAGCCCCGCTTGCTCATGGAGGTAGCTGGGGAGACTTCAGCCCTGCCCCTGGACAGGCCCAGACCCACCTCTTTTTCAGAAGATATCCAGAGAGGAGAGGTGATTCGTTCAAGGACATAGAGCTTCAAGGCAGCCGAACTCTCTTCCCTCCTCCCATTGGCTACCTGCAGTGTAGCTTCCTAGCCAGTGCAGGGAGAACTGAGCCCCGCTTGCTCATGGAGGTAGCTGGGGAGACTTCAGCCCTGCCCCTGGACAGGCCCAGACCCACCTCTTTTTCAGAAGATATCGGTAGTCCATCAGCTCCTTCCTGAGATCTAGAAAAGGAGCAGGAATGAGGCCCCAAGCCCAGGGTGGGATTCCAAGGGGCTAATGTAGGGCTTTTCTGTGGCAGTAGGAGTTGGGAGGGGTGTGGGGGGGAGGGGGGCAATCTGAGGACCTGTGGTCCATGGCTGACAACCGAGCTTTTGAAAGGTGCTGTTCTGTGGACTGGTGATGATCCATAAGGTGTTGGTAGGGGCTTGGCCAAGTCGGGAGCACCAGGCAAGGAGTAGCCCATTCCCCAAAACCCAAGATTTCTGGCAACCCTTCCACCTACCCTCCTGGGGTTCCTTGTGCCTCTTCCGATTCTTCCGAAAGCCGACTGGACCATCAGGAGGAGAGGAGGGAATTAATGTAGACAGATAGGGAGAGAAGTGAGACGCATTGATGGGCTTCTGGAAACGAACTGAGTGCCACAGCCCTGTCCTCCCCACTGTCCACAAGGGCAAGGCAACAGCTCGGCAAGAGGAATGAGCAGGGCGGAGGGTCTGTCCGTCACGAGCTGTGATGCCCAGAGCCTTAGCGTGACTGAGGTGGAGCTGACCTGATTATCATCACATGCAGGGGAGGTCTGCTGATGCATCTGCAGGGGTGGGGGGTGGCACAAATGCGTGCAGCGACTGTGGCTGGCTGCAGGGGGAGTGGCTCTCCCATGCCCCCCGGGAGCTGCCATTTCAGGGTACAGGCTGAGTGTTGCCCAGAAAGACCGACCCTGCTGTGTGACTGATCCTGCAGCCATTCCCCGTCCTCGTCCTCATCACCTACTCCCACTAGGAGGAAGGAGCCTGGAAAAGCTCAATCCTTGCCTTCCCAGCTTCCCTTGCCACCAGGAGTGGTGTGTGACGCGGTTCTGGTCAATAAGTTGTAAACAGAAGTCTCCAAGGACTTTCGGAGAAAGCTTTTGCTTTCTTGATTAAAGGGCCAGCTGTACCTGGGGCCACCTCTTTCCCCTTCTTCCCACCTTGAACGTGGATTCAGTTTGGATCGGCAGCAGCCGTCTTATGACCGTCAGGCTATATGCCAGCATCTTTGGGTGGCAGCTCAGGGAGACAGGAAGTGTCTGGCTGTCCCGTGACAGCGCTGAGTTGTGGTTTGAGCCTTGGACTCCAACCTCAGGACTTGTTATCATGTGACATAATCAAGTGTCTTTATTTCTTGGGCTATTCGTAGTAAGGTTTTCTGTTACTCGTAGGCAAAAGCATAACCAATGGAAAGACTAGATCTGCTTTCTCAAGAGAGATGTCCCTTCCCCGTTATTTTATGTCAATGGTTAATTTAAAATTTGGAAGCACTGTGCGAGTGAAAATAAACAACCCCCCCCACCCACACACACACACATCCGAGACAGGATTTAGCCTTCATATTGCTGGTTTGCCATCTCTGACATACGCCTGTATGAAGTATCCTTTGTACAGTGGAGAAACTGGGGCCCGGAGAAGAAAACAAAGCCCATGGAAGGAGTGAGCAGAAGGTTCAGGACCAGAAACCAACCTCGTGGTCCTGCCCTCATGCCACAGGGTTGAGAGAATATCAGTCAGGGCGTCTGCAGCGGGACATCTGCTGAGTGTGCACCTTTTAGGCCACACGCGGCGTTGGCGTGTAAGAGGGTGAAGCCAAGGGCCCTGGCACAGATGCAGCAGCAGCCTTGCTGTCCCTCTCTCCTTTCACCCCACCAGCTGCCCAGCCTCTGAGGCCTCTGAGGGCTCTCTGAGGAGAAAGCCAGGGCTAGCACCCCAAGCACTGATGAGACAGGATGAGGGGAGGGGGATGAGCCCACCTTCAATGACCAGGAGCCTCGTGGAGCAGGTGGCCTCGCCGTAGACATTCACCGCCGTGCAGCGGTACAGGTCCGAGTCCTCACCGGTCAGCTTGTTGATCTGCAGAGAGGCCCGGGCCAGGGGGACAGGGCTAGCACCCACCCCCTTCCTCCACTTACTAGACGCGGCTAGAGGTGTATCAAGATAAATAAGACACGGCCCTTCCCTCGGAGAGCTCACAGTCTTCATCAGGGAAGTCGGACCCCAAAACAGAAAGCGGGATCATGACGGAGGGCAGATGTACCGTGGGCAGGTGGGGGGAGGGCCTCTTTGCCAGCAGAGCCGATGTGGTGTTGCAGAAAGAGCTGGCTTCTTTGGGTCAGATGGATCTGGGACTGCGGATCGTCTCTGTCATGTATTAGGGTCTGTGGGACCTTGGGGAAATTACTTAACCTCTCTGAACCTCAGTTTCGTATAAGGTGAGGATAATAATGCCTCCAAAAGTAGTGAATGGTCAGGAGTAAATGATACCGTCTGTGTCAAATGTTTAGCCCGAGGCCCAGCACACGCATAGTAGGTGTTCTGTGACTGGTAGCTCTGATTATTACTAATATTGGCCGGTGGGGATAGAATGCTCACTAGAGGACAGACACTGGCGAGATACTTTACATAAACTTTTCATATTCATGACAACACCATAAAGTAAGTACTGTTACTACCCCCATGTCACAGATGAGGAAACAGAAGTACAGAGAAGTAAGGAACTTTCCCAAGGCCAAGGTGGTGGGCCTGGGATTGGAACCCGGGCCATTGGCCTCCAGAGCTTGAGTTCTTAAGCTCCAGCCTCTGCCACCTGCCAGGTTATCAGCAGAGGTGCCTGTGAGCCTGGCAGGTGCACACCTGGCTCAGGACACCTGGAGCCACAGGATGGAGCTGAGCAGGCTCACCTCCAACTGGGAACATCTCCTGCTGCTCTGGGGCTTGGAGGCTGCCAAGGAGACCTTCAAGGGGGCAGGGAGAGATGCATAGACCTGGGTCAGGGGGCGAGCTGCAGACCTTACCTGTAGCACATGCTCCTTGCTGCCTGGGAAGGAGGAGATCTGGTACTTGCTGGAGTTACTGAGGTTACCTTTGGTGCTCTGCCAATGCACCTCGGGTTTGGGCTCCCCACACACCAGGGCCCGAAAGATGGCATTTTTCCCTGTGGCAGGAAAAGGTAGTCAAAAGATTGGCAGCCTGGGGGAGGGCTAAGAGTATACTTTATTGAGACTTTGTTATTTTCACTGCTCTAGGTATTTCGACTGCCCATTCCAAGAAGGGCGTCAGGCCTTGGTGCCCTGACTCAAGGACTCTTATGATGCCAGGCAGAGAGCAGCAGTTTCCAGGCATCCAGAAGATAGATCCCCACCTGCCTTCTGTATCACAGAGTGTGGGCTCCTTGAGGAAAACATGCGGCTGGACCGTCCACGGTGGAGGGGGAGGCGAGCAGGGCTTGGGGTGGAAGGGTGCGTTTCTTTGCAAGTAGGTGAGGGAGGAGTCTGAAGGACTCTCCCAAGACTGGGAAGGGGACGAGTCTTTTGGGGGTTCCATGTCCACTTTTAAGGCGGATGATCCCGAGACACAGGGTTCCAGCCTCAGAAAGAGCCCAAGCTCCATGTTTGGCATGGAAGGCTGGGAGCTGCCTACCCTCAAGAAATTCCTTGGGCTCCTGCCAGGAACATCTCCATAGAGAGCAGTGTAGAGTGAAGACCCAAGGGCCCTCCCCAGTGATGAAAGACAAGTGCTCATGACCCTTGTATTTTGAGTGAGAACTTAGAGTCAGATTTAGAAAAATAAAGTGCCATTCTTTTTCTTATACCAAAATGATGTAAATTGCAAGGTATCATAGGAACTTGCGCTGGGAAAAGAACACCAATTCTCACCCCTTCCCCCAAAAGTCTTTGCTCCCATCGCTTTCCTGGGCACTTTTCTCATGTGGCCCAAATTAACCTCATTTTAACAGTGTCTACATTGGCTGCTCAGAGGCGGGAGAGGGGAGGGGAGCTAGGAAACACCACCTCCTCTCCCTCTCCCCAGTAAGCATCCCCCACCCTTGTTCCCAAATATTTCTTGTTTCAGCATACCATAATATGTCTTCACTTCCTTTGCTCATTCTGCCCCTCAGGTCCCTGGCCCTTCTGGGGACCCGGGCAGGCAGGCAGGCACCCCACAAGTAGAGGGAGACATGGTGTAGCCTGGTGTTGGACATGGGGGCTGGGAGGCAGGCTGGGAAGGACGGGGCCGAGCCCCCTCCACTGTGCAGACTCTCAGCAGCTCCCCTCCCAGGTCTCACCTTCCTGCAAAGCCAAGGCGACAGGCTTCTGCTGGAAGTCCGGTGTGCTGCAGCCTTCGGGGATCTCCTCCACCAGCTGCAGGATTTTCACCCCATAAAGGGCGGACTTCTTGAGGGGCTTCTCTGGAGAAGGTGGGAGAAACAGAGATGAACCCTCCCTACTCTTCCTCATGGGTGGCCCTTTAACACAATGGCGCTCTGACGCATGCACCCAAGGAACACGAGCCCCTCCTTACCATCCCACCATTGGGCGGGATCGACTCTCTGAGCTCCTGCCTGTGAGCAGGGCTTTTGAATTTTCTAGTGGAATTGGGCAGTCGTCCTCCAGCAGTGTGAATGGAGCCCCTGGGAAGTGGGGCAGGGGGCACCCAGGGAAGACCCCGGGAGCATCACTGGGGTAAAGCCAGAGAAGGGAGAATGGGAAGGGGCTCTGCGGGGGCGGGGGGAGGGCAGGACGGGGCGGGGGGGTCGCTGTGCATCCTTTATTCAGGAAAACAAGTTAAAAGCTAAGACTGGAAAAAACAAAGAGACGGGGTGAGTTTGCAAAGATCTCTGAGCCCTATCCTTCTCTCATCCCCACCCCATGAGGAGCACCAATGAAGGACTAGGACAGGGGAGGGGAGGGGAGGTCAGCTCTTTTCTCACCTGCCATAGTTTGGGTGCCTCTTTGGTTACTGCGGGTGCAACTGATCTCCTGAGAACAGAAGACAGAACTGCTTATGAGAGGCGTAGACTCGTCTCACCCCACCTCCCCCATGCCATCCGTTCATTGGCTGGTCTCTGGCATGGCAGCTGGGTAGAGTTGCTGCCCCCTGAGAGCTTGTCTAACCCCACCTAGTGGTACTGATTGGTGTCCTGCCAGTCGCTGCCCCAGCAAAACCGATTTCCATGAGACAAGGAGAGAGGGTAGGTTGCTGCTTGGTTTTACCTTTCCCAGGTAACAGAGCCCATGGGGCTGAGCCTGCAGCCTAGGCTAGTGGCCTGGCCTTCGGGTGGGTCCCCAGGCCTGAGGGTGAGACACAGCCTCCCCAAACCTCAGGAAATCCAACGCCTGGCATCTAGGATTTCTTTAGCGGTTTTGCAGCCTACCCCCTCTTGACTGTGGAATATCAGTTTTCCAGGGATATTCTCCGGGACTCTTGGCTCCAACCCCAACTCTGAGATTTTCTAGCAGGGCCCGGCAGTCTTCTATTTCCCACCCTCAACCAATCTGGAATCCTTCTGATCACCGGGTCTGTGGGGGAGAATCCCTGAGTTGGCTGTTCTTTAGCTCTTCTTGACCCAGGCTGACAGGATCCTCATAAATCCATCAACTCCCTTCTGAAGCCAGTGAGTTATAGCGTCAGGTGAACAAAAATGCCCTTCAGCTTCTCCTAACCATCATCACCACTGTCTCCCCCTGATTTTCTCACAGTTGCATCCTTCCATCATGGCTGCTGGGGAGTGCCACGGCGGGGAGAGAAGGGACTTGGCTCTGGGCTGAGATGAGAGCCTTGATGAGAGCCATGAATTGGAGGGGGATAAGGGGGATGTCTTGAAAGAGTTCTCCAACAGTCCCACCTCCTGTGCGGTTGGCCCATGGCCAATGGGTTCCATTTTGAAGATGCCGTTCCCTGCTCAAAAAGCCTTGTGTTCAGGATAGAATCACACATGACAGAGCAAATTCCTCCCTCCAACTGACACTTGCATTTCACAACTGCCCACCCACTGGCACTTCTGGCCTCAAGGTGTCCCATCTACAGCCCAGCGGCTGCCCATGGCGCGCCAACTGCGTTCTGGAGCGGTCACAGGGCCACAGCCGCTGCGCAGCAGGGAGTCAGGAGGGAGGGCGAGGATGGAGAGCGGCCGCCCGTGGAGGAGAACGCAGCTGACTGCGGGTGGCGGGAGCTGCAGGGGTCTGCGTCCCACCCGTTCCCCAGTACATCATCTGGCACCTGCCCCGGAGTAATTTGAATTTAACACGGACACCTTAGTCGTCCTCTTCCTCTTCCTCATCACCCCCATCAGCCTCACCACCAGCTCTCAGTCACTTGCTCTGCCGTTCACCACACATGAAGTGGAATGCTAACATGGTTGCTCTCCCTCCAGCCTCCTGCCTACGGGTCCCAGCTGAGAAGGGAGAGAGAAGCAGACCCCTCCGGGAACTTAGGGTCTGATGTCAAGCCATCTTGCCCTCTAGACCTCCATTCTCTCCAGGAAGTCAGATTTGGGACAAGGTTAGTGACAAACAGGCAAGAGGTCTGCTTGGTTGGAGACTAGAGGGATATGGTCTCAATCAGAGGGGATGGGGAAGGAAATGAATACTCTTCCCATGGTTCATTCCCTCTTTTGAGAAGAAATCCTAATTTTTCTCAGCACCAAACAACAGCTGTGTCCTCAGTTCGGTCTACCCCACCATGACTCTCCGCCCTGGCCCCCTGGAGCAGTGTCTTCTGGTCCCAGGACCCACAGCCCCCCACCCCCTGCCCCCACCTGCTGTCATCTTGCGCCTCTGGGTAGCTGCTGCCCCCACCTTCCAAACTGGTAGGGTTGAGGCAGGAAGAGCCAAATGAGGGGTTTGTTTCAATTGCTTTGACCATGTTATTAATCAAGATGTAAAGTCCTAGACCTGAGGTCCTCATTCTAGACAGCTAGTCAGATTTTTAACCTGGTCATCATTTCATACTCTAAGCCAAACAGTGCCTGGAAGGTCAGCCAGGACAGAACCACCCGGACAGGACTCACTGAAATTCTCTCTTCCAAATATCCTGGGGTCATTTAGAGGGGACTGTACTTTCGCCCCATCGTGTAATCAGCTGTTTACAGCTAAATGTTCCCCAGGCTGATCTCATGCCTACTGTTGCCCCTTCCTGAGTAGAAAAGTTAGAGGGCATTCCAGCATCTCCATTTCTGCCCTGCTCTGCCCTGGGTGGGCAGCCAGGTGCACAGTGCCTACTTACCTGGGTACACTGCCGACCTCCAGCCTCCTGTCTGCTCCCTCCTCCCTGCTTCCAGCTGCTGCGTACTGCCAGAGACTCTGAATGGACTGCTGGTGGACAGGCAGTGCTGGGAGCAGATGTAGGTCACTGCGGACTCCCCAGGCTCCCTCTGCCCCTCCCACTCACCCCGCCTCCCTCCTCCTGCTCTAGCCCAGGCTTGGCAGGGCAGGGCCCCTGCCCCAGGGTTAATGCCCTAGCCTCTGAGGAGCTCAGAGACAGAAGGGTCCTGTGATATTAGCTCATCCAGCTCCTCAGTTTGCAAAGCTGTAAGGTCTTGACTAAATTGGCTTGGTTAGGTTTGTTCCATGTTGCCTCATTTAGATAACCCCTTTTAGCAGGGGTGGGGTACATCATCCAAAGCCCTAATTTTGCAGCTAAGCTGAACCCTTGAGACCCTTGACACCATAAGTCACACAAATACATAAAGCCCCTGACCTCTTGGGAATCACAACCCAAAGTGGCACCAAACAGGCAACAAACTTCGGGAACTAGACAGAAGGGCGTGATCCCAAAGGCTCTGCTGTGGGGGTGCACTCCCCTGAGAGGAGCAGGGGGAGCAGGGGGAGACCCTGGGGGTCGTTCAGCCAGGAGACCTTCTGGGAGAAGGTGAGCTTTCTTGGGATAGAAGGTGGGGGGGGGGTCTGGCTAGTTGGGCTGGGGGCTGAAAGTGGCAGGCAAATGGCTGGGTCTTTGAGGATGTGTGGATGGGAGATGGGAATTGGGGATAGGATGGCTGCAGCTAACAGATTTTCTTAAGGCGTGTGGAGGGGAAGCAAGGTCCAGGAGACGAGACGAGAAGGCCACCTGGTCTGCTTTGAAAGAGCCACCTTCAAAGGGACGCCACTGGATGTTGACACGTACTCATTAGCACATTGCCAATTCTATAGAAGCTACCTCTGCGTGTGCTCTGAGAAGGGACAGGTTTGACCTCTTCCACTCCAGGGTGTGCGTGTGTGTGTGTGCACGTGCACACATGCACGTATATTTGTGTGTCCCCCCTGTGTTTTTCTAACTCTAGGTGTCAGAGGCTGGGTCTGACACTGGGTCAATAAATATGTGTGGAACACCTACCCTGTGTCAGGTCCTGGGTCTGGCACTGTGTTAGGCACTGGGAATACAAAGGTAAGCAGACAACAGGGCCTTCCCCTCCTGGAGCTTACAGTCTCATGGGTCAGATGCATGGTAAAGAGCCAGTTATAAACTGCAGCATGTGCTCCAAAGAACTAGAGCCTCCAGGGGGCTGGTAGAGCTGGAGCTCAGAGACCAAGGGCAAGAGCGACATGAGCTGAGCTTGGACAAGTAGGCCTGAGAAGCCATTGAAGAGTTTTGATCTCTGTCTTAAGGGCTATTGAGGTTTATTTAATCTGGAAGAGTGATGGGATCCAGTTTGTGTTTTTGGAAATTCATTCTGGTGCAGGGCAGAAAAGGAACAAAGGAAGGTGGAAGTGAGAGGCAGGAGTCCAGCTCCCAAGAGGCTGGTCCGATAAATGCAAGGTGTTCTCTCTTATAGTGGGGCCCTAGGCTGCAGGAGACCCTCTGAGCCACAATGCTCCATCGTCCCAGGAGGGGAAGAGGCAGGCGGGGAACATGGTCCAATACAGAGCCCTTCAGCATTTTACAAGCCTCCGTTGGCACCCAAGTAGCTGGCAGGTTCTTTCCTGAGGCCTGGGGATGGCCGGAAGACCACAGTAGGCCTGCCTCTTTGCTCTGCACTGTTCCATACTTGAATCCCTCTCATTGCAGTAAGATGGAAATTTCAGGACTCCAAGCAACTAAAATGGGTCAAATGGTTTTCACCCAACCTCTGTCCTCTGTTTTTTATCCTTTATCCTTTATCAGATGGAATGCCCAGTAATATTTAGCTAAGCCTGGCATGTTCAGCCATCTGCCTGAAGGTAAGAATCCTCAATGGTATGAAAGATCCCGGGCCAGACACTGGTATTGCTCCTTGGAATTGGCGGTAGGTAACAAAGGGGGTGACATGGGGGTGCCCAGCCCACAGCCCAGCCCCTTTAAGGAATTTTCTGGCTACCTACCATTCAAGCCAATGATAGAGTGTTCTGACTATTCCCCAGTGATCTTTCCCAGTGCCCATTTTATCCAGTGGTTAAAATTTTCACACCACCTCTCTCTATAACGTAATCTTATTACACCTCCTGATAGGCTTTTTCTTTGGGAGATAAAGGAACAAGTTTTGGCCTTCATTATTAAGGGACNNNACTGGATTTATGCATATTCATTCTTTCACAGTGTCTTATGGGAAAGGCTCAGTGACTTCGGGTAGTGAAATGATAAAAATTTATTATTGCCCCCTTGTCCCCACAAGAGGGAAATGCATTATTATGTGGCAGAGGCCAAGAGGCTCAGGCCCCATACAGGCCTTCCTCTGGGTGCCCTCTTACTCCCCATGGCGTGGATCGGGTGGGATGATCTCTGAGATCCTGGCCAACTTGAATCTTCTGGAGTTCTCTGACTTGCTGAGTGGGTTCCATGGGCAAGGCCTTGTGGACTTGGAAAGCAGGGTAATTTCATGTGACTCAGGAGAGAATTTGACTTCATTCGTAGGCTGCTACTGTCTCTATGTCTTGGTGTGAAGAACGGCTCTGCTCCAGCTGGGCAAGCCCCTGAAGACACTCACCATGTCCTCTCTTGTTCCTGCTGATGTCCAGGTAGATGGGCTGGGAGGGCATGGTTCTACTCAAAGACACACACACACACACACGCACACACAATGTCACCAACAGAGCTGGACTCTCCAGAAAGGTAGAAGGCCACCTACTGCCCTGTGGGGATGGCTTCAAGGATTTAGACCTCTTTCTGAGCTTAGGGCTAGGGCCCAGTACTCCGTTCCCACCAGTCCTTACCCAGGAAGATGGAACTGAGAGAGTGGGGTGGGGGCAGACAGTCTCCTTCCCTGTGCTTCCCACCGGCCTCCCTGGGACACCGTCAGGGCTGCCCTTCCATTGGCCGCTCTCAAACCACCTACACCCCCCTGCCCAGCTTCCCGCCTGGCTGGTATGCCTCCCTGTCTCCAGCCCAGCCCACAGGTCAGCCTTTGTTCCTGTCTTTCTCACCCACCTGCAGGGAGGGAATGTGGCCTGCGGAACTGAAGGTCCTAGAGACCCCCAAGGGCAATTTCACGCTTGCAAAGCCAGCTTTCATTATCAGAGAAATGTGTGTCAGGAGCTAAGCCTCTCATTTGCAAGGGTCGAGACCGGGAGACCTGGCTGACCCGAGGGTCACAGAAGGGGGTCCTCTGGACCCACAGGGAGCAGAGGGCAGGAGGAGTCCCTGCTCCTGTTTCCAGGAGGGGTTAGGCCATGATGGGCATCAGTCTACTGGGGCAGTGTGGAACCTCCCAGAAGGTGAGAGCTGGCCAGAATCTTTGAGCGCATTGAACACCGACAACACAATGACAACAGCAGTACTTGACTCTTACAGAGCTCTTGCTACTGTCAGATGTTCTCCTAGGTCTTTCGATACCTTAACTTACATCTGCCCTCTTAAAGACGAGTCAGCAGCGGATCTACTCCGCCTCCCTCTGGCCCAGAGATGGGCTCCTCCCTCGGCCCCAGGGCCTGTCCCTGCAAGGGAGGGAGGCAGAGCAGATCCACAGACTAGTAGTTGTTAATGGAGAGGAACGTAACCTGCCAAAAGGCGGTGAATTGGGGAGAAGCCCCAATTACTAAGTCATTCCAGAAAGCTGCTCCCTTGAGGTGTCAGTCAGACGGTGAGCAAGTAAAGGAACAAGTCCTGCTCCAGGAGGCGAACCCGCTCTGCTTTCCAAGGCCGCATTTTCGCAGAGCTGCCTGTCTTACGGAGGTGCCCGGCTGCTCTCATCGAATCACAGCAAACTACAGAACAAACTGACTGGGTCCCAAGATACTGCGTGACGTCATTACACGGGCCGTTTTGTTTAGCTGCGTATCAGCGCTATGAAGCAGACCCTTATTATGTCTATTTTACAGAGAAGGAAGCTGAGGCTGAGAACGGTTCAATACCGGCCTCCCAGGTACACAGCTAGGAAATGACTGAGTAGGAAGGTCAAGCAGGCACTCTGACTGCATCACACTTCTGCCTCCTGGCCCAGCTATTCAGAACTTGAAGAATTAGATATAATCTAATTTTTTTTTGCAGCCTTCCTGGCTGTATTCTTTTGACCATAAACCGTTTATCCTCAACGTAATCATGCTCTTCACGGATTATTGTAGGGTTGATAAAATGGCTAATTCTTAGTGCTTAATTCTTTCTGCTTAAAAAAATATAAAAGGAACATCCCTCTCACTCCTATCAGTGTTTCTCCCATGACCGTGAGGAAAGCTCATTGGGAGATAATGTGGGAGCCCTTCAAGAAGCATCCTGCCACCACCAGGGATAGGCTCTGCCCGGGGCAGGAACCAGGGGGGAGGAAACCTGTGGGGTTCATAAAGGGCTCTGTGTCACCCTTTCACCGGTCCCCTAGGCTTTCAGCAAGGCGTCCCACCTCCGTGTCCTTGGCAGCCCCAGCCCGTTACGGCCACTGTGGGAAGAGGTGGCAAGCCAACTGGGGAGAAGACGCCCTCCTACCATCTTTCCCAAGAGCTCTCCTGGCATCGACGCCACGTGCCCCTGACAATCCTGGGCCTCACAGCAAGAGGCTTTATGCTGGCAGAAGGGGGGACAGGGAGGACTGGAGACCCCATCTGGGCACGCTCCTGGAATCCCCACCCAGCTCTCTGTCAGATTGCTGCCTGGAGCAACTCTGAGAACACAGAGCTGAACTCCCTCTTCTCAGGTGGAGAAACTGAGTCCAGGAGAAAGTGAGGAGCCGGGGAAGCAACAGCACGGCGGAGGAACCAGCCACCTTGAGCCGGAACGTGAGGCCAAGTGGGGTAGGCGGGCTGGGAGCCCCAAGCCCTAGAGCTGCCCCTGGAAGCCTCACAGGACAGCCCGGCTCAGACTCTTGTATGAGAAGCAGACTCCGTCAGAGCTGGGCCTGGGGGAAACTCCATGCCGTGCAAGGAGCCTGCTTGCGCCAAAGCGAAGCTCCTCATGGCGTCCAAGGCCTTTCTACAAACCAACACCCTTCCCCCCTGACCTCCTGGCTTGTTCTCTCCCATGCAGCCTCCTGGCACTTGTCCTCCAATTCATTCTCCACCCACGCCCCCCCACACCATCTAGAATGGTGACTTTCCTGCCCTCCTGTGATACCCGTATTGAGTGACATGTCCATGTGACCACATGAATTCACCTCAGCTTTCATGTCTCAGGCCTGTCCTGGGGACACAAATTCTGTGTCCCTCCAAGTCCTTGGAATTTCCCAAAGGCCAGAGTGTATCTCTCCTCCCATGACACCTTTCTGCATACCCACTGTCCCCCTGGACAGGGCTCTGTTCCCAGGGCAGCTCGATCACAGGGCAGTGTCTCCTGAACCCATAGCCTCAGGGGGTGGGAGATGGTCAGAAGCTCTCCTTTTGCTGTCCCCATCCCACCGTGCAAGGAAACATTCCCTTTAGGCAGGAGAAAGCTCTGGCTAAACGTGAGTTTAGCATACCCTTGAAGGAGCCTTTAGGCAGGTCAAATTCCTTGACAGGGCAGGACAGAGCCCTTCACCAAAAGGCCCAGCCAGCTTGCAGGCTTCATACCCGGGGAGGTGATAAAGTGCTTTTTGTGCCTTGCAGTGGAGTTTGGTCCTTATTTTGGAGTGCATGAGGAGCCAGGAGAGGTTTTTCGGCAGAGAAATAATATATTTGTGGTTTAGAAAGAGCTCTTGGGTGTTATGTATTGGTTAGATTAGAGTGGAAAAAAATCTGAAGCCAGGCCCTATCTCCCCCATTAGACTGGCACTCCCCAAGAGTAGGGCTGTGTCTTCCACATCAAACTAGGGGCTTCCAAGGGCAGGGACAGGGACTCCCAATCCCTGTGCCTAAGCTTGGATACACACCCAGGGAAAGCTCGGTCTTGTGGACTGGTTTGCCCAAGATGGAAATCGAGGCTCAGATGGAGTATGACTTGTCCCCGGGAACCTCCACGCCCACTGGCCAGCTGAGAGCAGTACCATGGGGATGAGATCCTATGACGCAATCCCCCTGCCTCAGGTTCCAAGGGCAGTATGGCGCCTTCCCTGAGATCAGCTGTCCTTACTCTGGCATCAGCTTCCCAAGTTCCCAGCAGCCTGGCCACATGCAGCTCGTGGTAAAGTTCAGGATGAAACCCCATCCCCGACCAGTGGCTTGGCCCTGGGGCCGCATGCCAAAGCAGAGCACCACAGGCAGGGGCCTGGCAGAGGGCTGGGCAGGGAGCTAGGCTGGGGCCTGCTGGGTACTTCAAGTCCTTGCAAGATGCAGCCATGGGGAGGAAAGGTGCCTGTCAGCCTCCTGCTTAAGGAACCCTGAGGACAGGACCCTCCCCTGGGGACTGGAGGGGAGACCATTCCTCTGACAGGGAGGTAGCCCCTGCCTTCCCCACATGGTGGCAGAGGCACAGCCCCAGCTCAGAGACTCTTGTCTGATTGGGGAGACATAGTCTCCCCTGTTAGGTCGCCAATAAATGGTGTCTGTCATCGTTGCGGTTGGTTGTGACAGCAGCTCTCCATGACAGAGATGGAAACTAGCACGCACGAAGCTTCCACAGCAAGCGACTGAGCTAGGCCCTTGGTGTTATGATGTCACTGAACTCTCTCCTTGACTTTCCTGTCTCCACTGTGCATTGCAGGGAGCTGTTTGTGCCGTCTTGCTTCTGCCGAGCTGACTCCTTCTCACTGGCTCGAACCTCTTCCCTGATTGGCCAATGCTAAGAAGCTAGCGTTTATTAATACTGAATCGATCCAATCTATGTATTTGTTTATTGGCTCTCTCCTCGATTGGAAATAGAAACCCCATGAGAGAGATTTTGTTTTGTTTACTGAGTTGAGAACAGTGCTTGGCATTCACTTGTTGAAAGGATGTCCCCCAGCGCTGCCAGAGAATGTACAAATAGTTTACCTAAGGCTGGGGAGAGACAAGAAACTCCCCAACCACTACCTGATTTTAAGTGGGTGTGTTTGGAGACTCCTAGGTAACTGAGCCGATTAAAAGACAGGACGAAGATGTCTATCATGGTTCTGTGTAATAAAACCAGAAGATAGGGAAGGGAGAGGTCCCTAACCAAAGGGGAAAGGTGAGATTCGAAGCAGGGATGGGACTCACTGGGAATGACAGAACCGATACAGGAGCCGCTCGTTTGAAACGTGGCAGGTCACAGCCTCAAAGTTAGGCGCTGACAGCTGAGGGTCAGGATGAAGGATTAACAGAGTGACTTGTCCTGCTGTCAGCCCTAAGCACATCATTACCGAACTCTTACAGTCATCAGCGCTAATCTCCTGCCCAGTTTTGGACAGAGATGGAGGATTGGTTAATGTTTGAAGACACAAACGAGCTGCAGTCAGTAGTCAAAACAAACTTCTCTTTATTGATTTTGGTTCAAAAAGAACAATCGGGGGCTCAGCTACTCAACTGGAATTTGAGATGCAAAGTGTTAAAACTCCATCAAATAATGAAATATTCTCAAAGAGTAGAACAGCAATAGGAAATAACCATTGAGTACAGGAGGACATTAGTCACTCTAATGTAAGAACGAGGTTTCTTAGCTTACAAGAATCGTTTGTTTGGTGTTACACAAGGCATTTGTCCCCACACAGGGTGGAAAAGCCAACCCTGTGAGTGAGATCTTAGTGTTTTAGATAAACATCAAATCTTTGACTTCTTCCAAATGTTTTTCCCCACAACTGATCCCCACTCTTTTAATTTCTCAAACATGGCTCCAGATACATGTTTGATTTCTTTTCCAAAGATCAAATTCAACGTTCCAGGAGGTGTGAGACATTGCCAGAGTCCAGTGAGTGATGGAGTAATTAGCTGGATGCGAAGACCTTCACCAGGCTAGGAACCAAGAGCCTTGACTTAGTGCTGGACCCCACCCTGCGCTCTTCCACCTATAGGCACCTTTAATCCCACAACTGTCTTATCCCCATTTTGCAGAAAGGGGACATGAGACATTGAGAGAGGAAGTGAGTTTAGTTCACCGAGTGAGCCTTGACTGACACAGGGGCAGAGCCGGGAACGGAGCCAGGCAGACAAGCCTCTTTGCCCCTCAAAACTTGGGCTTCTCCATTTATAGAACAAGAAAGATCCAGATCTGCCTGACTGCATCCCTGTCCAATTCCCCCCGCGGAACTTCCTCCTGGAGAACCAGAAAAGACAAAAGGAAAAAAAGGGCAGGAGAGAGGGAGGGAGGGAAGAAGACAGAGAAGAGAGAAAAAGAAAAAAAGAAAAGGGAATTCCACCTGAGGAATTCTGTGATACCAGGCACGAGGAAAGGTGACAACCCCCCTTGGTTTGTTTAGCTCAATGACACCTTTTGGTGCTGTTCCTTCTGAAAGCCCAGCCTGCCTCAAGAGACTTCAGGACCCAGTGTATGCCGCCCTGCATGTCCACGCTTTCCTTTTCCTGAAGCTCTCCAGCCTCCCACCCTCCTGGCAGTTAATTCTGGAAAATGCCCCGGGCAGTCCCTGGGCTCCGCTATAGACCGTATCCCAGGGGACCACCTGTCAGCCTAGGTTGTTAGATGTTTGCTCCTGGGAGATTGACAGGAGCCGGCTGGATCTCATTAATGCCTAAAGCGGAAGAGGGATTTATTGCCTGGTGACTGACTTGTGCCCCTGGAGGAACTCAATCAGGAACCACTTGACAGAGCACCAGCATGGTCGCTCCATGGAACCAGGAACCTGAAGACCTGAGGTCCCTTCTTGGTCCAGTCTTGTGTCCATCCTGGAGATAATAACGCTGGTGTTCATCTCCATCCTGGAGAAAGCTCTCTGGGACCCTCTTGCCCATTTCTTCTCTTTGCATGATTGTGGTCTGAGCCGCATGAGTGGGAGATGGTGCCCTGGGCCTCTTGGTTGTCTCCAGGGTGACCTTGTCTGATGGGCTTTCTTCTGTTCCCCCATAGCAGTTCCACGGACCATACAGTGAAGGGTTTCACTGGCTTCTCCTGCACCTGGCCCCGAGGACCTCTCCGAAGGAGGCTCTGGATCAGAAGATACGATCTTCAGACTTCCTGGGTGCCAGCCGCAGCTTTATTTACAAAAATTACGGGGATAAAAAGTTATCCCCACATTGTGGGCAGTGTGAGGATTTGAAGGAAGAAAACTTTCCATTTCCTGGCTGACTTTCTGAGATCAGTTGAAAGTAATCTTAGGTGTAAAGGACCAAGACCACAGCTCAGTAGAACTAAAAACTGAGGGGAATTTGATATGGTGGAAGTGACTTGAATTGCCAACGGTATTATTTCCTGGTCTACACCGGTGGACACTTATGATCTCCCACTAAGAAGTGGTAGGGGGTCTATCCTGGATTTGCAATTATGCAGATAATTACAGATACAATTGCAATGATAGTCACATTTCTTAGTCATGTGACTCTAGCCTCATCTTAAACTTATTGAACATCTGTTTCCTCATTTATAAAAAGGGGGTGATAATGTTATTAGCGGAGGGGTCATGGACCCTTGAATCAGACAGACCCAGGTTTAAATACCACTTTTAGGGGCGCCTGGGTGGCGCAGTCATTAAGTGTCTGCCTTTGGCTCAGGGCGTGATCCCAGAGTTCTGGGATCGAGCCCCACGTCAGGCTCCTCCACTGAGAGCCTGCTTCTTCCTCTCCCACTCCCCCTCCTTGTGTTCCCTCTCTCGCTGGCTGTCTCTCTCTCTGTCAAATCAATAAATAAACTCTTTAAAAAAATAAATAAATAAATACCACTTTTGCTGTCTGGAGGCTGTCAGTCTGGAGTGGCTTGAGCAGAGGGCAAGTGGGAGGACATTTTATCAGAGAGGCGAGGGGTCGTCAATCACACAGGGCCATCAGCCATGATAACGACTTGCCTTTTACCCTCAGATGGGCAGCTGCTACAGTGTTCTCAGCAGAAGGATCACAAGATCTGGCTTATGTGTTGAAAGGACCACTCTGGCTGCTGGGTTGGAAACGGACTTCAGGAAGACAAGAGTAGAAGGAGGGAGACCAGACAAGCGGCCCCCACAATTATCCAGTGGGATGAAGATGTCTTGGAGCATCTTGTGGGGGGGGGGTGCTGTGGGCAGTGGGCAGATTCTGGATACTTCTGCAGGGGGCAATGGCAGGGTCTCCTGACTTGTCACAGTTTATCATTATATATCTGAGCAGTTATTTTTAAGCATTGTTCCACTAGACTGAAGGCTCTGTGGAGCACGAATCATACATGTATTTTCTTCATTGATGGATTTCCCGTGTTGAGCCCGGTTCAACAATATTTGAGGGAGGAATGGAGGCTTCCGGGGCATCTTCTTGACAGCCTTTGCCTGTGGTAGCCCTGAGCAGATGACCTCTTGCCCACCCTCAGCAATCCTCTGAGGCCAGGGAGGGGTTGCAGGCACCAGCCAAGGGGACTGGAGGAGATGATGGCGGCTGTGGGAAGGAATGGGGGAGAAGGATGTGCTCAGCCAGCAGCCTGAAGAATCACAAGGCCAAAGAGGAGTGGGTGATGGGAGAATGAGTCAGGAGGAAGGAGAGAGACGGACCTTTCCAGTAGAATTGCATGGCTTTATGTATGCTTCTCTGAGATCAGCCCACCAGTGACATGGGATCGGGGCAAGGTGGGGACGGACTTCACAGCAGGAATCCCGCAAGCCATGGAGCTGGGGCTGTGCTCCTCCTTGGGTGCCAGGGTTGAAGGTCTGCCCCTTCCATAGCCTGGTGGCCCAGTGGCAGGGTGGAAGGGGATGTGGGTGGGTGGAGACGTGGGAGGAGCTGAGGTGAGGGAGGAGGGAGGTGCATGCAGAGGTGTAAGAAGAACCAGGGAGGGAGCCGTGGTGCGAATCTGAAGGAGAAGGCGGAAAAGGGGTTTGCCAGGCAGGGGCCCCAGAGGTCCAGCACCACCCCTCTTCCACCTGATTCTATACTGTCTTCTTTTAAATTAGTGATCCCTCTGCATGGTGCTAGGGTCATCGCCATGTCCTCCATGGCCAATCCCATGAGCTCTTGGGCTCGCTCTCCCCTTGTTCTTCACACACAGCTCACCTGCAGCACACATGTGCACCTGACTTGCTGCTTCCGTCCCACCCACAGAAGCGTCCATACACTGGATTGGTCAGCATGCATGAGTGTACACACGTGTACACACACACACACACACACACACACCCAGGAGCCAGGCCAACATGCACCAGGCAAGGTAGTCTTATGATCCGAAGTCCTTCCCCGAGATGTGAAGCCTTTCTGGTTCATTCTTCTCCTCGGTCTGATCTAGAGAGGGAAAACTTTCATGGTGCTGTAATTTTATCCTAGCCCCTATACCTCCGAGGACTTTAGTGCTTCCAATCAAAGGCCCCCTCTGCTGCCTCTGAGCCTTGTTTTGAGGTCACTTAATCTGCCCTGAATCTGGGTCTCTTTCTTTCTGTCAAGCATTGTTCAAAGCTGGTTGAAGGCCCTTCTCTGCCAGAAACCTTCCCTGCTTAATTCCTCTTGACTCCTTTGCCTCCTGCCCTCCCCTGCCATCTGCTGCCATCCCAGCATCACACAAACGCAAGCAAGTTTGCCAAGGACTCGGCCTGTGTGTCTTTCTTGTGCCCCCTTCTCTCCCTCTGCGTATTTGTACACAATGTCTGTGAACTCCCCAAGGAGAGGACGACGTCTCCTTCTCCCTCTGGTTATCCCCGTACCACCCCATCCTGGGTTCTGCCCAGGAATTACTCAGCCTTGGGTGTTCTGCCAGGAGATGGGATCCTTAAAGCAGAGACCTGAGCAGGCTAAGTATATCGCATGTTCACGAGCGACTGCATGAGGCATGGCGGGGCCGGGGGATGGGGGCAGGATGGTAAGAGGGCAGCTCGTTCAGGACTGCGGGCGCTGGGGTTAAGTTCCCCACTCAGCAAGGCCAATCTCAGCACTTGAAAGAGATCTTTCCTATTGAACGACCTACACGTGGTTGCCCTTGACAGGCTGGAGAAAATTTAGCACCTCTCAGCTCTAGCATTTAATGAGCTGCCCAGGCTGTTAATTGCTTTGTCAGCTTTCCTGCCAGAGACACGCTCTCTGGTGAGGACAGAAGGTGAGAAGAGCCTAGAACAACCTGGAATGGGGAGGGCAGGTGTCCTATGGCAAGGATTTGGGGAATCTAAGGGAATCTGGGTAAATCAAGTCTCAAGGGCACCCCCCCCCAGAGGTGTGAGAGCAGAGGCAAAGGGCCAAGAGTCGAAAGACAATGATACATTTGTTTGCAATCTATTTTTAATATCACATAAACATGACTTACGTGTAACGAAGGCCTGGCTAAGCTGCCAAGCAATTCCAGGTGCCCCCAAGAATACCTCAGAAGTTATCCCTTCGAAGGCACAAAATCCTGAAATCGAGAGAGCTAGCAACTCCCCAGTCACAGGCCTGGCACGGCCCAAGGGCTGTGGCTATGGCCATTTACAGCTGCCTCTAAAGGGGGGGAAGAGCAGAATGTGTTTTCCAAAAAGTTGGGGAGAGATGGGCATGGACATGAGAAACCCATTAGGATGGAAACACATCTCTCTTCCTCCTCTCCCCAGCATTCCTGTCTGCCTCTCCCGCCACAGGAACCTGCACCAGTCAGTCTGCTGCTCACTGACCAGCCTGGAGCCCAGCCCACCCTCGACGGCCGCCACGGGAGTGGGGGCGTGGGCAAGGGAGGGTGCGCCACTATTTGGATTCTTGGATTCAAATCCTCACCAGCTTTCTGACCTGATCTTCCTCAACCTGTGTCCTGGTTTCCCTGGCTTTACAACACCCATTTCTGTCTCTTCCCTTCATTTGGGAGAAATTGGGAAGGTTGGTATGGTGATAACTGGGAAGTTCTTGTTCTTTGGGAGACAGTTGCCGGGCCCAAGGGATATTATCAAAACCTTAGACTGCAGGCCTGGTCCATGTTCCTCCAGCTGGTGGGGGGGGGAGGGGGTTGCAGTTAATTTTCAGCAGTGTAAAAATCCTAATCCCAATTATAGTTGGAGTTTTTGGAAGAAAACATGAGCTCAGAAACTCCCCTTTCACAATAAAACCCCTCAAACGGCTCTAGAGGTTAACATTCACTCTTTCGAGGGTTCCTGCACTCACTCACCCCCCCCCACAAACATGTCACCTTCCTGTTTACAAAAGGGAAACTAAGTCATAGAGAAATAATAGGGCACCCAAGCATAGAGGAAGATAGGAAGTCTCCCTTCCAGAGTCCAGGAAAATATTCCTCCTGTCACTTCCCTCCCCAAACGAAGGCCCACTAAGTAACAAGATGTTTGCCTCTGTTCAGACAACCCTTGGAATGTATGATGCACACGTGTTCGGACTTGATTAATAGAAACAGCAGCTCAAGGGGAAAGACTGGTTCTATGACCACAGGAAAGGACCTCTTCTCCCTCAAACTTCTCAGGACGTTTACAAAGAATGTGATGGACACATGTCTTCCCACAATAGTTAAGGGAGAGCTACGCCCACTGACACGGGTGAGATTATTCCTTTGATAAGTATTTACTTGACCAGCTACTGTATAAATATTGACTGAGCAGCAGGTCTCATGCCAGGTGCTGGGGTCCCTGCATGCACAGAGCTCTCAGCCTAACCTACATTCTAGCAGAGGACTCAGGGAAGCCGGTGGTCACAATGAAGCATGATAAAGGCTGTGCTGGGGGACTGTTGGGCTTTAACAGGAGCACAGGTGGTGTGCACCCAACCCAGACTTGGGGAACAGGAGCAATCCGAGGCGGCTTCCTGGAGAAGGTGACAGGATGAGCAGGCTAAGCGAAGAAGATGGAGGAAGAGTGTTCCGGGTAGAGAGAACAGCACGTGCAGAGATGCAGAGGTGGGAAAGACAGAGGTGCCCAGGAGGCAGTGAAATAATTCTGTGACATCTGAGATGATTCCCGAGGCCTGTCCCCATCAGGGACTTCTCAAAGGCTACTGAGCACCAGGTCCCAGACAGGAAGCATCTCACCAGCCATGCACAGCCCAGTTTGGGCTTTCTCCTAAGCACATGAGCCTTGGGCCACTGCAGCTCCAGCCGCAGAAGTCAGAGGTGTTCGTCAATGATAAGGTTGTGGGGACTCCTCTGTTAGGAAGAACGCTGTCTGCACAGGGCAGAAGGACTGAACACAGTGGTCAGAAGGCCTGGGGGGGGGGTCCTCACTCTTAAGACAGTATCCCAGCACCCCATTCCAGGCTGCTTCCAAGATAGCAATCCTGACCCTTGGTCAGTGCTCCCCCTAGGCCTCTGTCTACTCATGACCTCTGGTGGGCTGGGTGAGGTAGGTGTCCCTGCTTGTGCTGGTCCAGGGTATACCCTAGCCAGTAGGAGTGATGACACAGAAGCTGCCCACTGCTGCCTTATGTCAGGGATCAGCAAACTATAGCCCACAGCCTGTGTTTGTAAATAAAACTTTATTGGCAACAGCCACACCTATTCATTTACTTATCCTCTCGAGGTGCTTTTGTGTTACGACAGCAAAATCGAGTAGCTGCAACAGAACTTGGAGGGCCTACACAGAGCGTTCACTACCCGGCCCTTTGCGGAGCCCTGGGCTAGATGAATGGAATACTTTGAATCTTTGTGTGTATCCCCAACAAGTTCCTGGAAGCCTGGCCCCAGAAATTCCATCTCACCAAATGCCCTGGCCTCACAACTTTGTCAATGCTGAGATAGGTTGACAAAGAACATGAAGAATTTCCTCCCATGGAGATTTGGGAGAAGAACTCTCAGGTGGGCACAGAGGAGGGGATACCCTGCAGAGAAGCAGGACGTGCACTTCTGAACCTTCCAGCCTTCTCTGGGAGCTGAGACCGGAGGACGGAGGGATCGCTTCGAAGGTCTGACAAAAAAGTACAAAAACAGCAGCTGTGCGAGAAAGGGGGATGGCAAGCAGAAGGGCTGGGTCACAGGGAGGCCAGGGCTGCCAGAGGAGCAGGAAGAGGGCTCCAGGCTCGGCCCTTGTGACTGCTGAGAGAGACCTGTCAAGTGATGCCGTTCTCTGGTGGCTGCCTCATCGGCACCCCTAATCCTGCAGGGGTTTGCACACTGCTCTCCTGGTCCCACAGCGACAGCTGAACTCAATCAGGAGACCCAGACCAGACTGTTGGACCGGACAGAAAGAAAAGCAAGTGAAGTCCGAGAGGGAGGAATTCTCCAGGGAGAGCTGGAGGCCTGTTTGTGTGAAAGGGCCTCCAGAGGCCATCTCGCTCTCCCCCTTCTCCAGGGAGGGCTGCACTCGCTGGGCTGGAAGGGGGAATCTTGTGAGTACATGACATCTGGGTCTGACAACCACACCACTGGAAGGTTCTTCCCAGGTTCCTCCTTTCTAGGTGGTTAAGACCATAGACTCTGGAGCCTGATAGCATGGGTGTGAAACCCAGCTCTGCTACTTCCTTGCTCTGTGACATTTGGTCAAATAATTTAATCTCTCTGCACTTCTGTTTCCACACTTGCAAAATGGGAATAAAACCATACCTATTTCACAAGGTCGTTGGGAGTTCTAAGTGACGTCATGTTTGAATAATATGTAAGGCATAGGTAAGTTCTACGTACATGGTGGCTGTTAGACTCGATCAAGTTATTAAATTGTTTCCCTTGCTTATGTTCACTTGTCCTCGTTCTAGGCTCAAGCATTAAAATAAGTAGTTGGCAAAAGATAACAGATACTTTCTCTGATTTAGACCTCAAGAGGCCTAACAATATGTTGGGTCCTGATGATTCAGTGTTTGGCTCCCGGGCACAATCTGAAACTGGGATAGAACATTCTGGAACATGATAGCTGGCCTTCCTACTTCCTCAGCACTGAGCACCGAGGACTCTGTTAGGTGGCCTGCTAGAAGGTTAGTCCACCAGAATTCTGGTCTTGACTCTGAATAAATCCAAGAGGGTCCAGAGTCTCCAGTTGGAGAGGTTATGGGTGTCCAAGACTCAGAGCAGTGTGAACCCCACCAGAGGCCATAGAAAGAGAAACAAGCTCTGAGACGTGAAGCTCACATCTTGAGCCCACTGACCTCGCTAGTGCCCCCACCCCACGGCCCCCTTGCAAGGAAAACTCTGTCCCCCAGCTACCTACCCAGAAGCAGCTTCTAGCACCCTGGAGACTAATCAGCAGGTTTCTGCAGCCCAAATGGCAGTTAAAACACCCAAACTTCTCCCTCCCTCTCTCCTGATGTTTTGGGGCAACGCCTCCCAAATACCAGACTCTTTCCAAGTACTCGTTAGGTACCTCATGTGTGCCAGACGCTGGGTCAGGCATTTGACTCAGGTTGGGCATTTGGGAAACTCGGCTGGAAAGAGCAAGTCACCGGTGCTATGTGCCAGTGTCACCACGGTGCGAGCACTTAATCTACTGCCTCTTTCCTGGGACAGATTTCTGGGCCTCAGGGGTAAGTGAAGGAGGCCCTTCCTTCCCCGTGTACTCCTGCCTGCCCGCCCGGCCCGGGGATGGTGAGCTGTGTCTGTCCCAGGCGGAGCCAGCTGCAGTTGGCTGTGATTAATGGCCTCTATTAACAGCAAGTTGTAAACTGAGCGAGCGCTTGTGAACATCTCACCCCGCTGAATCCCACACCAGGGAATACTATTTAACCCCTGGCACCTCCTGCCTCTCCCAGTTTGAGAGACAGGATCAGAAAACGGCTCTACGGGAGGGGTTTAAGATGCTTTGGAATCATGAAACAACCCCACTAACCCTTTGGGGGAAAGGCCCAAATCCTAAAACCTGGAGGTAGGGGGAGGCAAGACTGAGGTCCCGGTCAGGGAAGCTAGTTTTAAGAAGCTGCAAAGAAATTTCAGAGCCAACTCTGGTCAACACCTGGGTGTCCTTGGGCAAGTCACTTCCCCTTGTCTGCACCTCAGTTTCTGTATCTGTTCAATGAGGGGCCTCCTTGCTCTCATCAGCAGACTCAGTAACAGCTCTGATCACAGGAATCTTTACAGAAGTCACAAGCCAGGCTTTCCTTTGGTTCCTTCATTCCCTGAGCGAATCCCTGCAAATAAAACAGCCTCTCCCACACCATCTCCCCCCAATCCACCTCCTACCCTCATCTGACCAAGCCATTAGGCTAATTTCCTTCAAGTCAATTAGAGACTTAAAAAAAAAAAATCAGCGTTCTTTGGTGACCAAACACGCACGCAGGAGAGGTCCTAGACTTCTGTCATGTTTTAACTTCCAAACACTCTTTGGATCCTCTGTTTTGTCCTTGAGAGGCGGTAAGATGCACCAGGTTTAGTGTAACCCATTGAACAGGAGAGAAAACTGAGGTCCAGGGAGCCAATGTGATCTAGAGTGAGTGGCAGCTCGGGGATCAGAGTCAGGGCCCCTGGTCCCTCGCTGGGAAGCTGTGACCAAAGGGCCATGGGAACTCGAGCGGAAAGCCTCGGAAACTACCAGTCCTTCCAGCTGTGAGTGCAGTTTGAGGTGCAGGTACTTAATCTTTCCTGTCTGAAGTGATTATGTGTAAAAACTGCGGATTAGTGTCTCCCGTGCTGCCCTGCCTCCCGGGATCCGCAGGACGCAGCATCCCCCCCCCCTCCCGCCCAGGGCGAGGACGCAGGGCCGTGACCTCGAGGCTGGCGCCGGAGCCGGGAGCCAGCTCGCCCCCGCTATGGTCCAGGCTCACTTTCTTGGACCTCAGCCTCCCGCCTGCTCTGTCCCCCCCCTTTCGGGGTTTATCTGGAGTCCTCCCTCCCGCACCCCGAGAAAGGACGGGGAGCACCCCTCCCCCCACCGGATTACTCCCCGAAAGCCTCCAGGCTCCGGCCCGGTGTGGGAAAGGCTGGAGGGAGCGAGCGAGCGACCGGCCGGAGGGCGGATGCCCCGGCGATTTGTCACATTTTTTTCCCGGGGTTTATTACCTCAGGGAGGGAATCTGAGCTGTGCCCGTCTCGGCTACAACAAGCGTTGTCGCCTGGTGGGCGGATCTCAATCTTTCTCAGGTGACAGCTGCTGGCCGGGACCGAGATGTCCTCACTCTGGGGGCGTCACCTCCTCCAGCGGGCTGCAGGCCGGGGCGGCTAGACCGGGGCGGGGTGCCCGGCGATTGGACAGCTGGAGCGGGAGGTCCCTCGTGGGCGGGGCTAGCGCGGGCCACCTCAGGACCGAAGGCCTGGAAGGAATCCCTCCCTGGCCAGCCCCACACTGTTTAGCCCCACCGCACTGCCCTCCTCCCCCTTTGCGCTTACACGGGGCAAATATTTAACCTTTCCATTTTTGCACTGGCTTAATGAGTCTTGGTGTCTAGTACAGGGCTTGACACATCGTGGGCATCCGATACCTGTTTGTTGATGCACCCCCCCCCCCCCCCCCCCCCCCCAGGCACCGGGTTCTTAGGCTTCTAGCTTTTCACCACACAGTGAAAGCATGTGACACATGTGCTACTACGAAAAAAACGTAAGCATCCAGATGGGTGCATTTTCCCCTTTGAAAGATAAAGGAGAGTAGGTCGAAGATTGTTTTTTCTCATAATGATGTATCAAATACTCACTCTCTTGAGCTCTGATGTGCTATCCTGAGTAGGAGAGAAAGGGGTGATGTATACAGGGGACACTGTTGTTGTTTGCCCCTTCTGGTAATAGCTTCTGATTTCTTCTTGGGAGATGACCTTGGGCTGACAATCAATGTGTCCTGAGCTTTCTTGTCAAGGCGCAGGTGTAAGACCTAATGAGGTCCATGGCACTCTCCCTCTTCTGGACTTGGAATACCAAATAGTGGGCTAAGGATGGGGGTGGCGGAGACCATCCGCTGCCATTTCACCCCTGTGGCGAAGCTGTGACAGGATGCACTTGTTTCTGCTCCCTTTATGCCTTATTCTTCAACTCCCTCTTAGATGCTATAGCTTTTCCCCTTAGGTTAGTCAATCAGTTTCTGTTGCTAACGACCAAAGCACCCTAACTGCCAGACTCGCAGCTGATGATGGATGGGGAGGGCGCAAAATTTACCACCTAGCGCCTGTGGGAAGGCGCCCACAACGAAATGTGTTTGGTGTTGAAGAATCCTTAACCCATCCCTGTTTTATAAAGAGGTTCCAGGAAATCCAAAGTCACACAGCCAGACTCATGCCATCTCAGAGCTAAAAGGGAACTTCGAGTCATATGTCAAACTTTTCATCAGATTCTTAAATTCCCTCTGAGGTAACTTCAACAAGTAGCTGACCAAAAGATACGTGAACACCCCTGGTGATAGCAGAACAGTCTGTCTGGGCAATGCATTCCTTTTTCAGCCAACCTTGGTAAACATTCTTCCTGATACCAAACTGAAAGCTTTCTCTGATAGTGTTGACCTTTGGAGTCATGCCCTACGAATTCTATTCCTCTTTCACATGACATTCCCTCAGATGGCCAAAGACAGTTATCATACCACTGAGATTTCTCTTTCCCAGAACAATGTCCTATTTCCTACAGCTGTTCCTCGCGTGGCAGGGTTTCGAGGTCTCCAGTGTGCCGGCCACTGTGCTCTGAATGCGTTGTGTCTCTGCTCCTCATAAGCGTATCTCTCCGAAATGGAACAGAACATCCCAGAAGTGGGCTTCTGGTTAGAGTGCAGAGCAAAGATAAAATGCTCTGTTCTGATCAAAAGGACTTCTTAGGTCTTCTGCAAATTCAGCCTGAGTCAAATGAGTTTGTCAGTCACTTTACAATGCATTAGTGTAAACACTAACGTATCCTTGGTTACATTACATATCTCTCCCACCCTGTATTTACGTAAGCGGGAAACAGATCCAGCCTTCCTTACAGTGATATGAGATCTTTTGGACCCTGATTCTATCCTCCAAAATATTGCCTTTTCTTGGGCCTTCTTCCGCACCCCACCTGGACACATACACACAACTTTGTGGTCTCTGTAATTTGCTAAGCATGTGCTCTTTCTTCATCCAAGTTCTTTACCCAAATGTGCCTCCTCTAAATTCCTCCCTCTAGGGGTGTGTCTGCCAGGACACTAAAAACCCCCCTTTGAGTCCGAAAATTCCCGCAAAAATCTTAGAAGTTTTGAAATCGTCTCTATTCCCTCCTCCTCCCACCACCAGGGCACTTCCTTATATTCATACAAGATATTATGTAATAACACTGAGTGTTGGCAACAATGCCGGTTACCTAAAACGCTCATACACTGATGGAGTGAACATCGGTACATCCCGTCCAGAAAACAAAAGTCGAAGATCTGAGTACTCTATTACTCAGCAAATTTCATTCCTAGGAACATACCCAAGAGAGATGAGTACACATACCCATCAAAAGACATTTATAGTAATAGCAGCTTTGTTCACAATAGCCCCAAAGTAGAAATAATCCAAATGCCCAGCTGCAGTGGGATACGTAAGTTGTGGTATATTCATCCGATGGGATACCGTTTGGCAATGCACAGGAATGAGCTACAGCCACATGCAACGATGTGAGTGGTTTTCATAAGACATAGTGGTGAGCAAAGCGGCCAGGCAGAGATGAAGATAGTGTGTGATTTAATTGCATGATGTTCAAGAACAGACAAAACCCAGTTAATATTGATAGAACTCAGCGTGCTGGTTGCTTTGGGAGCAGGGAATGCATGCTGACTGGGGTAGGGCACAAAGAGCTTTCTGAGGAGCCGGAAATGGCTTATATGCATTATTTGTTGTATACCTAGGGGAAAATTCACGGAACACTTCAATAAAATTGTGTGCATTTTATTGCATGTGAGGTATAACTCCACATGGAAGTTTCAAAAAGAAACTGCATACCTATCAAAGCAAAAAAACTGTTCTTCCATGTATAACTCGAATCATCTTGCATATACACGCCGCACTTTGTGAAACACTGATCTGGTTTAATACTGTTGCCTTCTAGTTGGGGCAAGTGAAATTCAGAGGAAGGGACATGGCCTCTTCAGTCATGCAGAGATTTAACAGCAGAGCTGGGGACAGGGCCAGGACTCCTGACTCCCGGGCCTGAGTCTGATACAGTAAAAATTGATCGAGTGGTACATTTTATGTACTTCACTATAGATTTGTTATATCTCCATTAAAAGAAAGTGAAAGAAAACCCAAAATATGTGGCAGGATGGGGTTTTCTTTTCTCCCTTTTTGAATGCTTACGTGAACTAGTAAATTCCTGTTGTATTAGGTTGACTGATACGAAATTGTCATTTTTTTAAGTCAAAATCAGTCCAATATTAGCAATGTGACATGGGTTAGACTATAATTTAAGTAAATTTGAGTTCTCATCTTGACCAATTCAGGTACTTTTTTAAAATTAAATTTTTCATTTAGAGATAATTATTCATTCACAGGTAATTAAAGAAATAATACACTATACTCATTACCCAGCTCCCCCCATTGGTAGCATCTTACAAAATAATAGTGTACTATGACAGCCAGGATATTAACATTGATACTGTTAAGACACAGAACATTTCTGTTACCACAAAATTCCCTCATGTTGCCCTTTAGGAGTCATTCAACTGCCTCCCACCAACATCCCCTCCTTTATACCTGGAAACCACTAATTCTTTCCCCCCTTTCTATAATTTTGCCATTTTAAGAATGTCATATAAATGGAATCATGAAGTATGTAACCTTTTGGAATTGGCTTTTTTAATTCCACATAATTCCCTGAGATTCATTCAGGTTGTTGCATGTATCAATAGTTCACTCCTTTTTACTGCTGAGTGGTATCCCATGGGATGGAGGTACCATAGTTGCTTAACCATTCACCCATTGAGAAACCTCTGGGCTGCTCCTGGTTTGGGGCTATTTTTAACAAAAATGTTATAAACATTAATGCACAGGTTTTTGCAAACATAAGTCTTCATTTTTCTAAGTTAAATGTCCAGCAGTACAGTTGTCTAGAGTTGCATGGGAACTCTGGATTTAATTCTAAAAGACACTGCCAGACTCTTTTCCAGAGATCCGTACCATTTTACATTCCCACCAGCCATGTATGAGTGACCCAGTTTCTGCACATCCTCACTAGCATTTGGGGTTGTCACTATTTTTTTTTAATTTAGCCATTCTTACAGGTATATAGTGATATCACATTGTGGTTTTAATTTGCATTTCCCAAACGGCTGAATATCTTTTTACGTTTTTTTTTCCAGTTTTTATTTATTTATTTGACAGAGAGAGAGAGACAGCCAGCGAGAGAGGGAACACAAGCTGGGGGAGTGGGAGAGGAAGAAGCAGGCTCATAGCGGAGGAGCCTGACGTGGGGCTCGATCCCAGAGTGCCGGGATCACGCCCTGAGCTGAAGGCAGACACTTAACGACTGAGCCACCCAGGCGCCCCTCTTTTTACGTTTTTATTTGCCTTTTATATGTTCTCTTTAGTGAAATGTCTCTCCATGTCTTTTTTTTTTTATGATTTTTTATTATATTATGTTAGTCACCATACAGTACATCCCCGGTTTCCGATGTAAGGCTCGATGATTCATTAGTTGTGTATAACACCCAGTGCACCATGCAATACGTGCCCTCCCTACTACCCATCACCGGTCTATCCCATTCCCCCACCCCCCTCCCCTCTGAGGCCCTCAGTTTGTTTCTCATAGTCCATAGTCTCTCATGTTTCATTCCCCCTTCTGATTACCCCCCTTTCTTTATCCCTTTCTTCCCCTACCGATCATCCTAGTTCTTATGTTCCATAGATGAGAGAAATCATATGATATTTGTCTTTCTCTGCTTGACTTATTTCACTTAGCATTATCTCCTCCAGTGCCGTCCATGTTGCAGCAGATGTTGAGAACTCGTTCTTTCTGATAGCTGAGTAATATTCCATTGTATATAAGGACCACAACTTCTTAATCCAGTCATCTGTTGAAGGGCGTCTCGGCTCCTTCCACGATTTAGCTATTGTGGACAATGCTGCTATGAACATTGGGGTGCATATGGCCCTTCTCTTCACTACGTCTGTATCTTTGGGGTAAACACACAGCAGTGCAATGGCTGGGTCATAGGGTAGCTCAATTTTTAACTTTTTTTTTTAAGATTTTATTTATTCATTCGACAGAGATAGAGACAGCCAGTGAGAGAGGGAACACAAGCAGGGGGAGAGGAAGAAGCAGGCTCATAGCGGAAGAGCCTGATGTGGGGATCGATCCCATAACGCCGGGATCACGCCCTGAGCCGAAGGCAGACGCTTAACCACTGTGCCACCCAGGCGCCCTCAATTTTTAACTTTTTAAGGGACCTCCACACTGTTTTCCAGAGTGGCTGTACCAATTTGCATTCCCACCAACAATGTAGGAGGGATCCCCTTTCTCCACATCCTCTCCAACAATTGTTGTTTCTTGCCTTGTCTATTTTTGCCATTCTAACTGGCGTAAGGTGGTATCTCAGTGTGGTTTTGATTTGAATTTCCCTGATGGCTAATGATTTTGAACATTTTTTCATGTGTCTGTTAGCCATTTGTATGTCTTCATTGGAAAAGTGTCTGTTCATATCTTCTGCCCATTTTTTGATTTGTTTATTTGTTTCTCGTGTATTGAGTTTGAGAAGTTCTTTGTAGATCTTGGATACCAGTCCTTTATCTGTAGTGTCATTTGCAAATATCTTCTCCCATTCCGTGGGCTGCCTCTTAGTTTTTCTGACTGTTTCCTTGGCTGTGCAGAAGCTTTTTATCTTGATGAAGTCCCATAAGTTCATTTTATCTTTTGTTTCTCTTGCCTTTGGAGATGTGTCATGAAAAAGGTTGCTTTGGCCGATGTCGTAGAGGTTGCTGCCTATGTTCTCCTCTAGAATTTTTATGGATTCCTGTCTCACATCAAGATCTTTCATCCATTTGGAGTTTATTTTTGTGTATGGTGTGAGAGAGTGGTCAAGTTTCATTCTTTTGCATGTAGCTGTCCAATTTCCCCAGCACCATTTATTGAAGAGACTGTCTTTTTTTCCACCGGATGTTTTTTTCCTGCTTTATCAAAGATTAGTTGCCCAAAGAGCCGAGGGTCCATTTCTGGGTTCTCTATTCTGTTCCATTGGTCTATGTGTCTGTTTTTGTGCCAGTACCATGCTGTCTTTGTGATCACAGCTTTGTAGTACAGCTCGAAATACGGCATTGTGATGCCCCCAGCTTTGTTTTTCCTTTTCAACAGTTCCTTGGCGATTCGGGGCCTTTTCTGGTTCCATACAAATTTAAGGACTATTTGTTCAAGTTCTTTGAAAAATGTCCTCGGTATTTTGATCGGGATAGCATTGAAAGTGTAGATTGCTCTGGGTAGCATCTCTCCATGTCTTTTGTCCATTTCCTAATTTTATTTCTTACTACTGAGTTTTGAAAATTTTTTATATAGTCTAGATCCTAATCCTTTGTCAGATATGTGATTTGCAAATATTTTCTCTTCATACTCTTAACAGAGTCTTTAGCAGAGCAAATGTTTTTAATTTTTACAAAGTCCAGCTTACCATTTTTTTTCCTTTTATGGACTGTGCTTTCTGTCCAAGTGTAAGAATGCTTTTGCTAGCCCTAGATTTTAATAATTCTCTCTTATGACTTTTCTTCCTAAAAATGTTATAGTTTAAGGTTTTACATTTAGGTCCATGATCCACTTTTTTAAAGTAATCCCTGCACCCAATAGTGGGGCTCAAACTCATGACCCCAAGATCAAGAGTCAGATGCTCTGTCAACTGAGCCAGCCAGGCACTCAGTCCATGATCCATTTTGAGTAATTTTTTAATAAGATGTGAGACTTCAGTCAAGATTCATTGTTTTGCTTATGGGTGTTCAATTGTTTCAGCATCGCTTGTTGAAAAGGCAAACTTTCTTCCACTGAATTGCTTTCCAACTTCTGTCAAAAATCAGTTGGGGATATTTGTGTGGGTCTCTTCCTGGGTTCTCTGTTCTGTTCTGTTGATCTATGTGTCTATCTCCCCACTGAGAACACACAGTCTTGACTCCTGTGCTTTTAAAAAGGCTGCTGGCATGTAGTGGATGTTCAAGGAATATTACTTATTCATTTGCTCAATATATATATATATAT
>NW_024424452.1:100785690-100792350 GCF_017311325.1 Ursus maritimus | reverse complement strand
ATATATATATATATATTATATAATTGGTAATATTCTTCCTATTTAGTTTTCAGCAACTTATCTAAAGGCCAAATTTTTAGCAACCTGAGGTTCTCTCAGCCCTCGACATGAGTACCATAAAGTCTCTGCATTAAAAGAACCATAAAGTATGCATGCAGAATTTTGTTTAGAGAAAAATGGATTCCAAAGGATAGAATTTGATCTGTTAATACTCAGCACAAGTACCCAGGAATCACTGGAGCAGTATTTCCCAAATTATGTTCCCTGTTACACTAGTCTTCAAAGATGCTTCTCAAAGAAAGAGTGTCTGGCTGAAACCATGGCGAAACCCTATACATGGTCATATTTTTTAAAGAAATTCATCACATGTATTATCATATCAAAGCATCTAAAAAGTCCTGCAGTAAAATCCGTCCACATCATTTGCTTTAAATAAGGCTTCTCAGACTAACTTACTCATAGAAACCACAGTTCCCCACGTACAGTAACATCCCATGAAATTAGTTCTTGGAGTGTGATCCCCAAAATGTATTCTGAAAAACTCTACCACAGAGCCTTCTCAGAAAGACCTACAGAATGTCAGCTCTGGTGAACATGTTAGGGTCTCTAAGCCAGCAGTTTTCAAAGTCGGTCTGAGGACCGTGTGGGCCCCCAAGACTCAGGGCAATCACAAGGTCAAACGATTCTCCTAGTCACCTTTTCCACTCTCATTTTCTTCCAGGCATCGGGGGTGGGTTGTTTCCGGAGGCAGATGACATGTGCTGACACGTAATTCACAATTGCCTGAGTGC
Source organism: Ursus maritimus (assembly GCF_017311325.1). Classification (NCBI taxonomy): domain Eukaryota; kingdom Metazoa; phylum Chordata; class Mammalia; order Carnivora; family Ursidae; genus Ursus; species Ursus maritimus. Next base: position 100,791,559 of record NW_024424452.1, on the reverse strand, counting down.
AGAAGTGGGTGTGAGGATCCAGCTGTCTTCTATGAAACCAGGCAGTAAGGAGACTTAGCAAAAAATGTAAAACAATACCTCTCTCTCTCTCTCTCTTTTTTTTTTTAACAATACCACTCTTCTCACTGTTTTTTCTTTTGGAAAACACAGGGTTTTTTCATCAAAAGATGTTTATGCACCCAATGAGTTTATTATCATTATTTTAAAACAAAAAAAGCTGTTTTTAAAATTTTCTCAGTTTTAATTTTAATACTGTAAATATCAATGGGTATGATCTCATAAAGCTCTTCGGGGTCCTCGATAATATTAAGTGTAAAGGGGACATGAAAATAGGGGAAAACCGTTTCCCCTTCTCTGCTCACTCTCACACATCAACATTTCTGACGCCAGATGTGCAGGGTTTGCCCATGTCCCGCAATTCTGCGACATCAGCTGGGCGTCCTACAATTCAACTCAATCCTGACCCTGATCGGTATTAGTGCAGACCCCACAGGTTGGGGACTCAGTCCCACAAGACTGTCCCTTTTCCCCTACTTGAGATGCCAGTGGCAAGTCGCCTGCTCTCCCCTGTGCTTCTGACTGGCCAGCTGGAAATTGGGGTTCCCTGACCCTTTCCTCAGGTTCAATAACTTGCTCCCAGAACTCAGGAAAGCACTTTCATTATTAGAGTGCCAGTTTATTAGGAAAGGACACAACTGAGGAACAGCCAGATGGAAGAGATGCAGAGCGCAAGGTGTGGAAACACGGGCGCAGAGTTTTCTTTTCTTTCTTTTTTTTTTTTAAAGATTTTATTTATTTATTTGACAGAGACAGAGACAGCCAGCGAGAGAGGGAACACAAGCAGGGGGAGTGGGAGAGGAAGAAGCAGGCTCATAGCAGAGGAGCCTGATGTGGGGCTCGATCCCACAACGCCGGGATCACGCCCTGAGCCGAAGGCACACGCTTAACCGCTGTGCCACCCAGGCGCCCCCGGGTGCAGAGTTTTCTGTCGTTTCAGGCACGCCTCGCTCACAGGACCTCAATGTGTGTAGGAACTCGGAAGCTCTCTGAAACTTATACTTTGAGATTTTTATGGAGGCTTCATCATGCAAGCACGATCAATTACTAACTCATTTCCAGCCCCTCTTCCCTCTGCGGAGGTAGGGGATGAGGCCGAAAGTTCCAAGCTTCTAATCCTGGCCTCGTCTTCCTAGTGATCAGCCCTCACCCAGGAGCCCACCAAGAGTCACTTCAATAGAACAAAAGATGCTCCTATCAGCCAGGAATTCCCGACGGCTTAGGAGTATATGCCAGATGTTGCTGGCATTCAGAAAATTAAAAGATTTTAGGAATTTGTGTCAGGAACCATGGCAGAGACCAATATATATATTTCTTATTATGTCACAGGACATGAGACCAAAAAGATTTAAAGCTGCTATTCCAAAGAAATCCCTTTTGGGAGAAACTGAGGCCCTAGCAGGCTAGTGCTGGAACAGGAGCGAGTTCAAATTACAGCCCAGATCTTGTGATTTCTGGTCCAAGGTACTTATTTAACCCCATTTTGCCTCATGTCCTTTTGTGAGCTGATCAAACAGAACTCAAGATACTTGGTGTGGTTAAGAAAATTGAAACCCAAAGTGAACTATTGTTCTGTACTTCTGCGGGGCTGTATCCAGAAGAGGACATACAGACGCAGCAGCTGAGCCAAGAAAGATACAAGAGAGGGAGAGGGACCACTTAGTGCAAGATCACACACACAATGGTGCTTCATTAATAACTGCTGGTAGAATGATTGCCATAAAGTAGGTCCAGAATTTAAATTTTAAATTTAAATATGTGTGTGTGTACTACCTACAAATGCGTGTGTGTGTGTGTGTGTGTGTGTGTGTGTATCTGGGCAAAGTTTATGTCATGTATTATACTTTAGATAGAATAATGCTTTCATTCAGCATTTCATCCCATTAAATATAATTGTTCTTTGACTAAGTGTCGTCTTAGTCGGTTGGTTTCAGGAGAGCAGCCTATCTGTGAAAAGGCAACTCTGGGGGCCCAGACAGTTCACATGTTCAGGCTGACATGAAGCTGGGAGAGTGTGCTACACAGCGGGGCACCCCCTGTCCTCAGCTCTGTGCCCCCGATGCCTGAGAATTCCTGCTGTGGTCAGAGAGAGCAGACATACTCAGGGTATCTGAGGATGGTGCCCACCCCGTCTCGAGGACATCCCTGGGCCCCTGACCTGCCATCTAGGGGCGGAGTGATGACTTCCCATTAGAGGTGGATCAAAGACTTGTCTGTACCCCACGTCACCAATCACTGCCCCTTAGAGCCTGTTACAGTGTCTGAATGCTAGCCCTTGAGCTTTATTCTCTGATTAGGTTGAATGATGCTTTAGTGAAGCTGTTCCCCGGAGGGGGGGGGGACGAAAGCATGGGTGCTGGTGCACCAATTAGGAAGTCAATCCTGTCCTAGGAGCTGGAGGCTGTAAGGCACTGGACAGACTAGCTTTGCTGGGGAGTACAGGAAGAGCAGGGGCACGTAGCTGATGCCACGGAGAGTAGGCACAGTTTGGGGGTGATGACAGCAGTCCAGTCCCTCCCCAGGAGAACCAAGAGTGGGGACAGGGAGTGAGGAGGACCCCAGACCTTCAGCTCTGGCACAGATGCCAAGATGTGGCCTTTTTAGGCCAACGGATAATAGGGTTGTTGGGGTAAAGGCAGGTACCAGAGAGGGAAACCAAGGGTCTGGGCTATGGTCTAAATCCCAAAGCTCCAAATCTGGGAGTGGGGAGCCAGGTGCAGGATGGAGACCAACAGTCCCAGGAGGAAGCAACAGGAAGCTTGGAGCTTCATTCAGCTTCATTGTGCTGGAGGGAGCACATTCCTGAGGTTGCCTGGTCCTAGCCCCGTCCGAGACCCCCAAGCCGGGGCCTGGGCTCATTTCCTGGCTCACATCAACCCTCTGCTGTCATGAAGTTCTGGCCCTGGTTTATCTTTCTGCCCTCGCTTCCTATTTACTTGCCCTGGTTTTGAGCCAGACTGAACCATTTGTTCTTCTCCTCCTGCATGTTCCCAGTGCCATCTCTTCCTACACCCCCTCTACTCAGAATGTCCTTCCCCATCATCACCCTGCTCCTAAATTCTGTTCCAAATCTTGCCCACCCTCCTGGCCGTATTAGTTTTCTATTGCTGCTGTAATGAATTACCATGAATTTAGTGGCTTCAAACAACACAAATGTATTATCTTACAGTTTTGTAGGTCAGAAGTCCACACAGATATCCCTGAATTAAAATGAAGTTCCTTCTGGAGGCTCTAGTGGGGAATCTGATCCTTGCCCTTACCAGTTTCTAGATGTCACCCTCATTCCTTGGCTCATGGCCCCTTCCATCTTCGATTTCTCTGATTCACTGTCTCATCTCTTTCTCTGACCACAACCAGAAAAGGTTTCCCTCTTCTAAGGACTCATCTGACCAGATTTGACTCATCTGGATAATCCAGGCTACTCTCCTCATCCCAAGGAACTTGATTTAACTACATCTGCAAAATCCCTTTTGCCGTGGGAGGTAAGCTAGTCACAGGTTCTAGGGATTCAGATGTGGATATTTTGGGCAAGGCCACTCTTCTGCCTTCCACCCTGGCCCAGCTCAAGTAGCCCCCACTACCTTCAAAGCCTCCTTGCTACTATTCTGGGATCCCCTGGCCCTAGGTCTAGGTTTCCCACCAGCCTCTGCAGATCTTCCCCACCCTAGCTCTTATCACCTGGAATTGTAATTACGTGTTGATTTGTCATTTTCCTGCGATAAACTTCAAGGTCAATGAGAGCAGGGACAGGGTTGATCTTGTTTACTGATGTATCCCTGGCAGCTAGGACACTGCCTGGTACACAGTGCTCAACCATATTTTCAGGGGGAAAACTCTTCTATGACATCTCACTTTCTATTTTAAGTTACATCCCGGCCATATGATTTCTCCTCAATGAGACTACACTTCTTGGAAGCAGGGTTCACATGGGGCTTATCTGTGGTATCTCCTGGGGCATCTTGCCAGTGCTCGGCACATATTTGTGGAATTGAATTGAATGCGTAGGTTCAGACTCATCTCAATGGTCTGGTTCTTAAACAAAGGGCGCAGGGAGGAATGTGTGAGGATGAGGTGCCCTGGGTCAACTAGAGCTCCCTGGGAAAAGTTTCTGGAAGAGAAGCGCTTGGGGCAGCGATTGGAAAGAAATGAAGGATAAGGATTGGTAGGGTTGAGGGGGCGAGGGCATCCTATGGGAAGACTGGTGTGAGCAAAGTCAAATATGGGAAAGATGGCTGGAGGGGAGTAACCGGAGAGGAGATGGAGTGGGGGAGGGCAGACATGGCAGCCAGGGCTTGGATGCCAGGTGGGGCCGTTTGGATTTGATGCGACAGGGTGCTACCAGGGATTGCTGAGCAATGAGCGCTGTGCTGAAAACAGGGTTGGAGGAAGATGGGATGGAAGCAGAAGGACAGAGGAAGGGAGTATATTTCAGGGAGCAAAGTGTGGCTGTGGCAGGATGTAGGCAGGGGGTTGTAGCTGCCCCACGGGGACACCTAGACAGACTGGAGTGGAGATAGGAGATAGTGGAGTCAACGATAATTTGACACCGCAATCTGGGGCTTGAGAAAAGTAGGCCTGGCTTCCATCAGATGAGCAAGACAGTGAACGCAGCATTGGGCACTTTGCGTGCTGGGTATCAGAAGGGTGTGCCTTGGAGGTGATGAGAGCCCCATCGCTTTTGTCCCCGTGAAGGTCCCCACCTCCATAAAGCATATGGATTGGGAGGAGGAAGGTATTTTTCCAGGGCCTGAATTGTCCCTTCTGCACCCATGTGGCAGGCATCCTGTCTCTGCCCCAGCCTACTCACCAAAGCAGACATTCTGACCCCCAAAATGAGCTAACATTTCCATTTATAGATCCCTCCCCCACCTTGTGCTTGCCACCGTTCCTGGTGCTTTGCCAATATAGACTCATTATACCCTCATAACAGCCCCGAAGGTAGGTAATATTAGCCCCATTTTATGGATGTGGAATCCGAAGCTTCCTTAGAGGAGAAGCCAACCACCCACATCCTCACAACCAGGAAGGAAGGGGGGGACCAGGATTCATGCCCTAGTCGTTGAGCTCACTGAGCCGTGGCTTTGTCATGCCATTGTGCCTCCTGCCTGCTGTCCAATGAGGTTAATTTAATTCTACCCAGTTTGGTTTAGCACACATTCCCTGATCACCCACCAAGGGTAGGGTGGTCTGCCAGGTGGTGAGGAATTAAAGAGGCCTAAGGCATGAGTAGGAGAAACAAATATAAACCCAACCACCTCCACACAAGGAGCCTACCACAGTCCACAGTGCCCGAGAGGGGTTTCATTCTGCCTGCACCCAGCCCCTATGCTTGTTCCAGCCACCAACGGCAAGTGTGGGCCACATCAAACCACTCCCAGGACACTTCAAAGCTGAAAGGGACTTTAGTATCCAATCAGCTAATTTTACAGATTAAGGACGCTGAGGCCCAGAAAGGGGAGGTGGCTCTTCCAGGGTAACATAGCTGCTTAGCGGCAAAGCCAGGGCCAAAGCCTAGGTGTCCTCACTCTGGGTCTGGTACCCAGGACTCAGACGGCTCCTCTTTCCCTCACAGCTGGCAAAAAGCTCCCATCTGCCCCTCAGCACCCCAGACTTCCCTCCCTCCCACCAGCTTCCCACTCCCCACTCCCCATGCGGGCCTTGCACACCTTGCCCCAGTCTGCCAGGTCCAGACAGCAGTGGGGCGGGGAGACCAGGTAAGCAGTGGCTGCGCCGGACCCTCCCAGGCCCAGCCTCGCTGCCACCCCTGGTTTCCTTCTCCTCGGGGCGCTGGGCGGGGGGGGGGGGGGGGGGG